>NC_045763.1:16690944-16930944 GCF_008692025.1 Phocoena sinus | reverse complement strand
CGAGTTTTAATAAAATGAATAAATAATAATAATTAACATTATTATTAATGATAAGTTATTCATAATTTATTGAGTGCTTTCTATTTGCCAAGGACTTTTGTCATGTATTGGCCCATTTACTCTTCACAATAATGCCATGAAGAAGGTAGTATTATCATCCCCATTTTACAGATGAAGAAGGTGAGGCACAGGGGTGCTAAATACAGCTAGGAAGTGGGGAAGCAGTCTGGCTTCCCAGAGGAGGAATTGTCTGAGCTGAAAGATGAAGTGTGGATAGACCTAGGTGGAGGAGGAGAGGCTCAACGGTGTTCCAGGCAGAAGGAGAAGTGTGCACAAAGTTGAGAAGGCTTGGGAAAGCCCACCTTTGTAGTTTTGCCCGGCAACCTGAGACAGTGCCCACCTTTCTGGTCACAGTTGACCCAGTTTCTGCACAGGCCAAGCATGGTGGAAAGATTCATTTCACAGCCAAAATGGGCAGAGCCAGAGTTTGGACTCTGTGTCTTTCTGCCTTTCAAATCCATGCTCTTTCCATGATAACATACATGTGGAACTTCCCTGACCAGGGATCAAACTCGTGCCCCCTGCATTGGAAGCGTTGAGTCTTAACCACTAGACCACCAGGGAAGTGCTCCATGACGACAAACTTAAGCAAGGTTTGTCAACATTTAGTCATGTGGGGAGATAGTTGTTCCCTTTCCACTATCCAGATATTCACAAAGGTTGTTAATATCCTACAACACAAAGGTCGAGGATGAAATAATGAGATCACGGTCATTTTTACTGAGTTAGAGAAAGAAGGCATCATTAGGTGAACCTAAGCCCTTACAAGTCATTAGATTGGCTGGAAGAAAAATGAAGATTGACAATAGAAACAAAGATAAGAGTAAAATAAACGTGCAAAATAAAACAAGATGTACAAAAAGTATTGTGAGCTCTTATCTAATACATTAGAAATCCCAGGCACTTCCCTGGTGGTCCAGTGGTTAAGAATCCCCCTTCCAATGCATGGGACATGAGTTCAATCCCTGGTCAGGGGACGAAGATCCTACATGCTGCAGGGCAACTAAGCCCGCGTGCCACAACTACTGAGCCCTCACGCTCTGAGCTCATACTCTCTAGAGCCCATGTGCCACAACTAGAGAGAAGCCTGAGCATCACAATGAAAGATCCCTCATGCCTCAACTAAGACCTGACGCAGCCAAATAAATAAATACTTATTTAAAAAAAAGAAATCCCAGAAAATATCTCTATATATCCAAGAAAATAACATCTACCATAAATACTAGTAATATCTTTTTTTGTAATACTATTATCTCCAGATCCCAAGATCACTAAGCCCAATTTGCATTTACTTGGCAAAGAAAACAATAGACATTTCAGAAACTATCCCAGAGATGTACAAGTGGCCTAGTACTTACAAGGATTTGAGAATGTTAAATTCTCATACACATTATTACATACATATCATAGAGGGACAGACAGAAAACATAACTTGTTCATAATAACGTGAACAGATAAAATCAAAAAATGTTTAGAATTAAAAGAATGAACAGTTGCCCACCATAAAATTATAAAAGGGATTATCTTCATTAAAATTTTAGGTAAAATCTGGTCAGTAGGGACTTCCCTGGTGGCACAATGGTTAAGAATCCACCTGCCAATGCAGGGGACACAGATTTGATCCTTGGTCCAGGAAGATCCCACATGCTGCAGAGCAACTGAGCCCCTGCGCCACAACTTCTGAGCCTGCTCTCTGAAACCCGCAAGCCACAGCTACTGAGCCCACGCACAGCAACTACTGAGCCCGCATGCTGCAACTACTGAAGCCTGCAAGCCTAGAGCCAGTGCTCTGCAACAAGAGAAGCCACTGCAATGAGAAGCCTGCACACCACAATGAAAAGTAGCCCCTGCTTGTCGCAACTAGAAAAAGCCCGCCGACAGTAACAAAGACCCAACGCAGCCAAAAAGGTCTTCGTTGCTGCGTGCGGGCTGTCTCTAGTTGCCTGGTTGCTCCATGGCATGTGGGATCTCCCCTGCATTGGCAGGCGGATTCTTAACCACTGCACCACCAGGGAAGTTCCCATCTTAGATAGTCTTTTCCAATATATCAGATCTCTAGGGGAAAAAAAGCCCAAGACTTTCCACAAGGATCACACCTACAGACATCCTTAGATGAACTAAAAAGGGCAGTATGACATCAATACTCCAAGCACCTATATTACTAGAGAAAACAGATTTCAGTGACTCATGGACATGCAGACTGGTCGCTCTGAGTTAGACTTTGAGAATCAGGCATAGTACTATTTCAGCTTTACTGGACAAAGACATTCTTTTTTTTTCTCCCCCCCCCCCGCCCCCCGCTGCTTTTTATTGACGTATAATTGACTTACAATATTATGTTAGCTTTAGGTATAAAACATAGCAAGTCAATATTTTTTTAAAGAAGTGATCACCAACGACAAAGACATTTTCTGATACAGAAAACAAATCCAACAGAAAAAAAAAAACACTGGATACATAGAACCAGGTTACTCATCTCTGCATGAGCAAGACTCAGTCCTGATCAAACAAGGCGGGTAGCACAAAGTCCTATGCACTTAAAATAGAAATGGTATATATATAAGGGAAAGGACAAAGCAGGGTCCTCCACTGAGGAGGCAGTGTCTCAGCCTTTGTTAGACTTGCCCTTGAGCAGAGGACAGGGAACATCTCAACCACAACCCCACCACCCTGGAGACAGCAGCTTCCTCCTGGTCTGAGCTGGCACTGGGGCTGTGCCGGTGATGTGATGGTTCAAGGATGGCAGTGCTTCACTTAGACCAGAAGGGGTAAAATGGAAAGCAGCAGTCCTACGTTCAACCACAGGGGTGTGGAATAAAATTCACATTTTATGGCAAGACAAGAAAAATTTGCACAAAAAATCTCCTCTGCCCTTTGGCATCCTCTCCCCCCTCATTGTGGATTGTGTATGTGCATTATGCATCACCAAACCTCCCCCGATGGCAGGAATACCTGCTCAACCATGAACAGCAACATTCTCCTAGCATCAACAAGACAACTCCTTAAAAGATAACATTCCTTGGCTTCCCTGGTGGCACAGTGGTTGAGAGTCCGCCTGCCGATGCAGGGGACACGGGTTCGTGCTCCGGTCTGGGAAGATCCCACATGCCGTGGAGTGGCTGGGCCCGTGAGCCATGTCCGCTGAGCCTGCGCGTCCGGAGCCTGTGCTCCACAACGCGAGAGGCCACAACAGTGAGAGGCCCGCGTACCGCAAAAAAAAAAAAGATAACATTCCTCTTGATCTTATAAGGGGTCATATGACCCACCACGATGAAGGTCTAGATTATATAAATTGTCAATAGTAAGTCATTTGATGTACAGCCCTCTGCTCAAAAACCTTATATAACTGTGTCTTGATTCCTAATGAGTACAACAGTTCTCAGAACTTTCTGAGATACTGTTCTCTAGTTATAATCCTTAAATTGGCTCAAATAAAAATTTCCATTTCTTTCTTAGATAGACTGATTAATTTTTCATCAACAGGGGAAACTGGTAGGTGGAGGGACAAAGTCAGCCCTATACGATGAATTAAAATCAGTACAATTGCCAATAAGTTGGAGCTTACAGAAAGGACATCCTGAAGTTATCTTGAATTCTGATCCACAGGCAGTAGCCAATGGCCTAATAATTTGGTACCTAAAGTGGAAAACAAATAATTGTCTAATAAACAGATAACCAGTATGGAGAACACCAATATCAGAGAATATACATTAGGTTTGACAGTCTTACATATTAGGAGACCATATCTCAGCACCCAGAAATATAAAACTCAAAAAGCAAGTTATAATCGGAAGTAGATAAATTAACTGGAACTCTAACATCAAAAATAATTAATTGACAAAATATTAGCTAGATGTGTGTTCCCCAAACAAATATTTGGGCACAAACTCATCAATTAAATGTTCAAGGGAGAGAGGTATTCCTAAAACAGCACATGCTAAAACATTGTCAAATCTGCCAACATTTTCTATGTCACTTGACAACAGAAAACAATCTGGAAGAACTAACAAAGGCTAAATCTGGTAGATAGACTATGT
Organism: Phocoena sinus; assembly: GCF_008692025.1. Lineage (NCBI taxonomy): Eukaryota > Metazoa > Chordata > Mammalia > Artiodactyla > Phocoenidae > Phocoena > Phocoena sinus. The sequence continues at coordinate 16,926,847 of NC_045763.1, read as the reverse complement.
CAAAGCCATGACTGAGCCACAAAGAAAAAAGAACTGTCTTTGGAGGATACTTTTTCAGGACTGGGATTTGTGGAGATGCTAAATCCACAATATTGGACATAGAGACACTTATTAGTGCCTATGGAACTCCCTAATCACAGAATCAAACCAGGGAACAAACTTTACAGTAAGGAAACAGGTCTAGGCCAATAAGAAGGAAATCAGCAGGAATGGTAAAAAGTTTAATGAACTACTAACGAAAACCTAAATCCAGACTAGGTGTGAAATAAATGGAAGATTGAACAGTGTTCTGATAGAATAAGTAGTCTAAGTTACATAATAAACAACTATCCTGACACCCTAGAGCTACAAACAAAATAACCCTATTGAAACCCTGTGGGGCCTTCCCAGTTATAAAAGCTTTGTTTCTAGTTTGTAAGATTTCAAAGGGAAGGGAGGAAATGCAGAAACAAAGGAGGAGCAGTCAAGAAACATTAATGCAGTGATAAAGCAGGGGTCTGGTTCCTCCTCAAGGGATAGATAGACATCACAATATATCTTCGAGTTCTTCTGTAGGAACTCAGGCTCCCAGCCTGGTGGGGGATAGTAACTTCTGGCTGAGCACAAGTTAACTGGAGTACCATCCTGTTACCTCACCACCAACCAATCAGAAGAAAGTCACATTCCACAGCCCTCACCCTAAATTTTGCCTTTAAAAACTCTTCCCCAAAAACCATCAGGGAGTTTGGGGTTTTTGAGCACAAGCCACCCGTTTTCCTTGCTTGGTCTTTGCAATAAACCTTTCCCTGCTCCAATCCAGCATTTCAGTTTGTTTGGCCTTACTGTGCTTGGGGAAAAGGAACTTGGGTTTGACAACACTGAAATCAAGTTTAAACACATTAAACTTAAATATTATGGGGGAATAAGAGTACAGATACAAGATTCTTCTGGTATCTCTTTCAGAATAGAAAAACATTTACATTGACAACTCTCAATAGCTTCACTATTAACTGTCCTAATTTTCTGACATAATGTGCCCAGTTTTCCTGTAAATAGACTGACCATAACCTAATAGGTTGACTTCACTACCTGATTGCCAAGTTGATAAACACCCCGTTTGGATCAAACCATGATTGGATACAGAGCATGGACATTTTACAATAACTAAAATACTCCTATTAGCCCAACTACAACTATCATGACACAAAACAGCTATGGTCCAGTTTCCCATGGAACAAAAGAAAGCCATGTGACCCCTCAGTTAGCCTGGATGAGGTCAACATAATCTCAAGGGATCTTGAATGGGGAAATTCACCCCATCAGAAAAATGTCAATAAGAACAGAGCACCAGACAGGGACCTTGTGGGCCTGAGCCTTAGAACCTCATTTCACAGGCATCTACTAAGAGTAGACCCAATTGGAATGATAATGCCTACCTCAAAGGAGACAAGTCAACTAAAACATGGGGAAGATTTATACCAACATCGTCAAGGGATTCATGGACCATTAGCAAGAGTGAAAAACAGAACAGACCTAAGAGTGGACATCACAAATGCTCATAGACCCTGGGCATGGTACGCTGAAGAGAAACATGGAACAATTACAACAAAGCTACAATGGATGGAGCTATGTCTCTTCCTGGACTGGCTACACTATGTGCCATGGGCATTTGTGGGACTCTTGATATAACTTCAGTGATTGGACACATTGCAATGTTACCAAATGTTTAAAGAATATGCCTTGTTGAGATAGCCTCATCCACTAGAGGGTAGACAGCAGAAGCAAGAAGAACTACAATCCTGCAGCCTGCAGGAAAAAAAACACATTCACAGAAAGATACACAAGATGTAAAGGCAGAGGGCTATGTACCAGATGAAGGAACAAGATAAAACCCCAGAAAAACAACTAAATGAAGTGGAGATAGGCAACCTTCCAGAAAAAGAATTCAGAATAATGATAATGAAGATGATCCAGGACCTCGGGAAAAGAATGGAGACAAAGATCGAGAAGATGCAAGAAATGTTTAACAAACACCTAGAAGAATTAAAGAACAAACAAACAGAGATGAACAATACAATAACTGATATGAAAACTACACTAGAAGGAATCAATAGCAGAATAATTGAAGCAGAAGAACAGATAAGTGACCTGGAAGACAGAATGGTGGACTTCACTGCTGTGGAACAGAATAAAGAAAAAAGAATGAAAAGAAATGAAGACAGCCTAAGAGACCTCTGGGACAACATTACACGCAACAACATTTGCATTATAGGGGTCCCAGTAGGAGAAGAGAGAGAGAAAAGACCCGAAAAAATATTTGAAGAGATTATAGACAAAAACTTCCCTAACATGGGAAAAGAAATAGCCACCCAAGTCCAGGAAGTGCAGCGAGTGCCATACAGGATAAACCAAAGGGGAAATACACCAAGACACATAGTAATCAAATTGGCAAAAATTAAAGACAAAGAAAAATTATTGAAAGCAGCAAGGGAAAAATGACAAATAACATACAAGGGAACTCCCATAAGGTTAACAGCTGATTTCTCAGCAGAAATGCTACAAGCCAGAAGGGAGTGGCATGATACACTTAAAGTGATGAAAGGGAAGAACCTACAACCAAGATTACTCTACCCGGCAAGGATCTCTTTCAGATTCCATGGAGAAATCAAAAGCTTTACAGACAAGCAAAAGGTAAGAGAATTCAGCACCACCAAACCAGCTCTACAACAAATGCTAAAGGAACTTCTCTAAGTGGGAAACACAAGCACAAGAGAGGAAAAGGACCTACAAAAACAAACCCAAAACAATTCAGAAAATAGTCATAAGAACATACATATCGATAATTACCTTAAACATGAATGGATTAAATACTCCAACCAAAAGACACAGGCTTGCTGAATGGATACAAAAACAAGACTCATATATAGGCTGTCTACAAGAGACCCACTTCAGACCTAGGGACACATACAGACTGAAAATGAGGGGATGGAAAAAGATATTCCATGCAAATGGAAATCAAGAGAAAGCTGGAGTAGCAATACTCATATCAGATAAAATAGACTTAAAAATGAAGAATTTTTCAAGAGACAAGGAATGACATTACATAATGATCAAGGGCTCAATCCAAGAAGAAGATATAACAATTATAAATATATATGCACCCAACATAGTAGCACCTCAATACATAAGGCAACTACTAACAGCTATAAAAGAGGAAATCGACAGTAACACAATAGTAGTGGGGAACTTAACACCTCACTTACACCAATGGACAGATCATCCAAAATGAAAATAAACAAGGAAACAGAAGCTTTCAATGACACAATAGACCAGATAGATTTAATTGATATTTATAGGACATTCCATCCCAAAACAGCAAATTACACTTTCTTCTCAAGTGCGCACGGAACATTCTCCAGGAAAGATCACATCCTGGGTCTCAAATCAAGCCTCAGTAAATTTAAGAAAATTGAAATCATAACAAGCATCTTTTCTGACCACAATGCTATGAGATTAGAAGTGAATTACAGGGGAAAAAAACGTAAAAAACACAAACACATGGAGGCTAAACAATACGTTACTAAATAACCAAGAGATCACTGAAGAAATCAAAGAGGAAATCAAAAAATACCTAGAGACAAATGACAATGAAAACACGACGAACCAAAACCTATGGGATGCAGCAAAAACAGTTCTACAAGGGAAATTTATAGCTATACATGCCTACCTCAAGAAACAAGAAAAATCTCAAATAAACAATCTAACCTTACACCTAAAGGAACTAGAGAAAGAAGAACAAACAAAACCCAAAGTTAGCAGACAGAAAGAAATCATAAAGATCAGAGCAGAAATAAATGAAATAGAAACAAAGAAAACAAGAGCAAAGATCAATAAAACTAAAAGCTGGTTCTTTGAGAAGATAAAATTGATAAACCATTAGCCAGACTCATCAAGAAAACGAGGGAGAGGACTCAAAGCAATAAAATTAGAAATGAAAAAGGAGAAGTTACAACAGACACCGCAGAAATACAAAGCATCCTAAGAGACTACTCCAAGCAACTCTATGCCCGTAAGATGGACCACCTGGAAGAAATGGACAAATTCTTAGAAAGGTATAACCTTCTAAGACTGGACCTGGAAGAAATAGAAAATATGAACAGAACAATCACAAGTAATGAAATTGAAACTGTGATTTAAAATCTTCCAACAAACAAAAGTCCAGGACGAGATGGCTTCACAGGTGAAATCTATCAAACATTTAGAGAAGAGCTAGCACGCATCTTTCTCAAACTCTTCCAAAAAGTTGCAGAGGAAGGAACACTCCCAAACTCGTTCTATGAGGCCACCATCACCCTGATACCAAAACCAGACAAAGATACTACAAAAAAAGAAAATTACCAACCTATATCACTGATGAATATAGATGCAAAAATCATCAACAAAATACTAGCAAACAGAATCCAACAACACATTAAAAGTATCATACACAATGATCAAGTGGGATTTACCCCAGGGATGCAAGGATTCTTCAATATACGCAAATCAATCAGTGTGATACACCATATTAACAAATTGAAGAATAAAAACCATATGATCATCTCAATAGATGCGGAAAAAGCTTTTGACAAAATTCAACACCCATTTATGTTAAAAACTCTCCAGAAAGTGGGCATAGACGGAGCCTACCTCAGCATAATAAAGGCCATATATGACAAACCCAAAGCAAACATCATTCTCAATGGTGAAAAACTGAACACATTTCCTCTAAGATCAGGAACAAGACAAGGATGTCCACTCTCACCACTATTATTCAACATAGTTTTGGAAGTCCTAGCCATGACAATCAGAGAAGAAAAAGAAATAAAAGGAATACAAATTTGAAACGAAGAAGTAAAACTGTCACTGTTTGCAGATGACATGATACTATACATAGAGAATCCTAAAAATGCCACCAGAAAATCACTAGAGCTAATCAATTAATTTGGTAAAGTTCCAGGATACAAAATTAATGCACAGAAATCTCTTGCTTTCCTATATACTAATGATGAAAAATCTGAAAGAGAAATTAAGGAAACACTCCCATTTACCATCGCAACAAAAAGAATAAAATACCTAGGAATAAACCTACCTAGGGAGAAAAAAGACCTGTATGCAGAAAACTATAAGACACTGATGAAAGAAATTAAAGATACCAACAGATGGTGAGATATACCATGTTCTTGGACTGGTAGAATCAATATTGTGAAAATGACTATACTACCCAAAGCAATCTACAGATTCAATGCAATCCCTATCAAATTACCAATGGCATTTTTTACAGAACTAGAACAAAAAATCTTAAAATTTGTATGGAGACACAAAAGACCCCGAATAGCCAAAGCAGTCTTGAGGGAAAAAAACGGAGCTGGAGGAATCAGACTCCCTGACTTCAGACTATACTACAAAGCTACAGTAATGAAGACAACATGGTACTGGCACAAAAACAGAAATATAGATCAATGGAACAAGATAGAAAGCCCAGAGATAAACCCATGCACCTATGGTCAACTAATCTACAACAAAGGAGGCAAGGATACAAAATGGAGAAAAGACAGTCTCTTCAATAAGTGGTGCTGGGAAAACTGGACAGCTACATGTAAAAGGATGAACTTAGAACACTCCCTAACACCATACACAAAAATAAACTCAAAATGGATTCGAGACCTAAGTGTAAGACCGGACACTATAAAACTGTTAGAGGAAAACATAGGAAGAACACTCTTTGACGTAAATCACAGCAAGATCTTTTTTGATCCACCTCCTAGAGTAATGGAAATAAAAACAAAAATAAACAAATGGGACCTAATGAAACTTAAAAGCTTTTGCACAGCAAAGGAAACCATAAACAAAACGAAAGATGACCCTCAGAATGGGAGAAAATATTTGCAAACGAATCAATGGACAAAGGATTAATCTCCAAAATATGTAAACAGCTCATGCAGCTCAATATTAAAGAAACAAACAACCCAATCCAAAAATGGGCCAAAGACCTAAGTAGACATTTCTCCAAAGAAGACATACAGGGCTTCCCTGGTGGCGCAGTGGTTGAGAGTCCGCCTGCCGATGCAGGGGACACGGGTTCGTGCCCCGGTCCGGGAAGATCCCACATGCCGTGGAGCGGTTGGGCCCGTGAGCCATGGCCTCTGAGCCTGCGTGTCCGGAGGCTGTGCTCTGCAACGGGAGAGGCCACAAGAGTGAGAGGCCCGCGTACCGCAAAAAAAAAAAAAAAAGACTGGTACCCTCATAAGAAGAGGAGAGCACACACAGGGGCATACACAGGAAAGAAGACACTGTGAAGACAGAGGTAGAATATGGAGTTATGCTGTGATAAGCCAAGGAACACCAGGAGCCACCAGAAGCTGGAAAAGGCAAGGAAGGATCCTCCCTTAGAGCCTTCAGACAGAGTGTGGCCCTGCAGACAACTTGATTTTGGACTTCTAGATTCCAGAACTGAAATCGTGCAACTCAGATTGGAACTTGAACCCATCGGCCTTTAATTGAGATCACACACCTGGTCTCAGGACTTAATGAAGCTCAAGTTCTTGATGTCTCTCTGCAGAAAGAATTCAGTGAGAGACTATTTCCAATCGCCAGGACCTGGAAGCAACCTAAATGTCCTTCAACAGATGAATGGATAAAGAAGATGTGGCACATATATACAATGGAATATTACTCAGCCATAAAAAGGAACGAGATTGAGTTATTTGTAGTGAGGTGGATGGACCTAGAGACTGTCATACAGAGTGAGGTAAGTCAGAAAGAGAAAGACAAATACCGTATGCTAACACACATATATGGAATCTAAAAAAAAAACAGTTTCTGAAAACCTAGGGACAGGACAGGAATAAAGTCGCAGACATAGGGAATGGACTTGAGGACACGGGGAGGGGGAGGGGTAAGCTGGGACAAAGTGAGAGAGTGGCATGGACATATATACACTACCAGATGTAAAATAGCTAGCTAGTGGGAAGCAGCCGCATAGCACAGGGAGATCAGCTCAGTGCTTTGTGATCACCTAGAGGGCTGAGATGGGGAGGGTGGGAGGGAGACGCAAGAGGGAGGGGATATGGGGATATATGTATAGTATAGCTGATTCACTTTGTTATACAGCAGAAACGAACACAACAATGTAAAGCAATTACACTCCAATAAAGATGTTAACAAAAAAAAAGAAAAAAAATTCAGTGAGAGACAAAGTGATAGGTAAGAAGTGGATTTATTTAGAGAGAAACACACTTTACAGACAGAGTGTGGGCCATCTCAGAAGACGAGAGGCCCCAAAATGTGGCATGGTTAGTTTTTATGGGCTGGGTAATTTCATAGGCTAATGAGTGGGAGGATTATTCCAATTATTTCAAGGAAGGGGTGGGGATTTCCAGGAATTGGGCCACCACCCACTCTTTAACCTTTTATGGTTGGCCTCAGAACTGTCATGGTTCTGGTGGGTATGTCATTTAGCTAATGTATTACAATGAGTGTATAATGAGGCTCAAGGTCAACTGGTCAAGTAGAAGGTCAAGTAGAATCTTCCACCATCTTGGACCTAGTTGGTTCTAACCAGTTTTTGTCATGTCCTATGGCTATGTCATTCTTTTAAAGTTTGCGTCTTGCCCCCTTCCCTCCTGTTTCATAACTATAAAAGAATAAATTTCTATTGTTTTTTTAAAAAAATTTTTAAATAAATAAATTTATTTATTTATTTTTTGGCTGCGTTGGGTCTCCATTGCTGCACGCAGGTTTTCTCTAGTTGTGGAGAGTGGAGGCCATGTGGGCTTCCCATCGTGGTGGCTTCCCCCTTCCCTCCTGTTTCATAACTATAAAAGAATAAATTTCTATTGTTTTTTTAAAAAAATTTTTAGGGGCTTCCCTGGTGGCACAGTGGTTGAGAGTCCGCCTGCTGATGCAGGGGACACAGGTTCGAGCCCTGGTCCGGGAAGATCCCACATGCCGCGGAGCGGCTGGGCCCGTGAGCCATGGCCACTAGGCCTGAGCGTCTGGAGCCTGTGCTCCACAAGGGGAGAGGCCACAACAGTGAGAGGCCCACGTACCGCAAAAAAAAAAAAAAAATTTTTAAATAAATAAATTTATTTATTTATTTTTTGGCTGCGTTGGGTCTCCATTGCTGCACGCAGGTTTTCTCTAGTTGTGGAGAGTGGAGGCCATGTGGGCTTCCCATCGTGGTGGCTTCTCTTGTTGCGGAGCACAGGCTCTAGGCGCGCAGGCTTCAGTAGTTGTGGCCTGCGGGCTCAGTAGTTGTGGCGCAGGGGCTTAGTTGCTGCGCGGCATGTGGGATCTTCCTGGACCAGGGCTCGAACACGCATCTCCCGCATTGGCAGGCGGATTCTTAACCACTGCGCCATCAGGGAAGCCCTAAATTTCTATTGCTTTAAGCTACCCAGTTGGTAGTAATTTAACATGACATCCCTTGGAAACCAGTACAGACAGAAAGGGAAGTCTCCGTGTAAGAATCCTGATCCTTATACCACTTGCTCCCACAGCAAGAATGCATACTGTCCTTCGCTCTCCTAATGCCTGAGGGTCAGAATCTAGCCAGAAGAGGATCCAATCCACAGTGATGGTCTAGGTAGTGGCTGAAGAGAAAGAGGAGGAGACTAATGGACTCTCATAGTCACTACCCAGAAGTGAAGGCATCCTGGCCTTTCACCCCACCCAAAATGAATATGTGTGTGTGTGTGTGGCTGGTGTATTAATAGAAAGGTTTATTTTAAGTGGATAAGATACTATTATATTGGGTAATCCTTTATTATATTGAATAATTCTATAATTAATATAAGTAATTTCCAAAAGGTCAATTCCCACATTATTACATTAAAGCCAGTGGAGTGAATATGACATGACTTATGTTATATTCATGGTATATATAACATGGGCTTGGCTCCTCCCCCCATTGACCCATTGTCAGTGAATAACTCCCTGGTGTACCAGTTCCCACTGTAGATGTTAAGGTGAGACTCAGCTCTAGAATATGATCATACACATGCTGATCCAGAGTGGTGGCAGGGCAAAGTGTCAATATAGCGTCTACAGTGTCCCCACGAATAGTACTTCATGGTTGAGGTACCCATCCTCCTCTTCTTCAGGTGGTGAGACACTCCAACACTCCAGTTCCATTTTTATTTATTTATTTGTTTGTTTGGCTTTGGCCACGCTGTGGCTTGCGGGATCTTAGTTCCCCAGCCAGGGATTGAACCTGCCCCCCACCCCCGCGCCCCGCAGTAGTGAAAGTGCCAAGTCCACTGGACCACCAGGGAATTCCCTTCACTTCGGTTTTTGGCTTGGGATTTTTGCCTTTCCTCCCCACTGGGTCTTTTTTTTTTTTTTTTTTTTGCGGTACGCGGGCCTCTCACTGTTTTGGCTTCTCCCGCTGTGGAGCACAGGCTCCGGACGCACAGGCACAGCGGCCATGGCTCACGGGCCCAGCCGCTCCATGCCACGTGGGATCTTCCCAGACCGGGGCATGAACCCGTGTCCTCTGCATCGGCAGGAGAACTCTCAACCACTGCGCCATCAGGGAAGCCCCTCAGTGGGTCTTGGAAGAATGGCTGATGATGTCAAAAAACTGCTTGTGCTTTATACGTAATTTGTGAGTCTGTATAGGTTTCAAGCCTCCCTCATGTAGGAAAAAGAAGCTACTGCTAATCACAACTCTGGAACATTAATCCTTAATCAGACAGATGCACATTCATTCACTTAGCAGGCACTTTTAAAATACCTACTATGTGCCAGGCACTGTTCTGTGTGCCAGGAACATAGCAATGAACAAGGCAGCAAGGTTCCTACTCTTGAGGAGCTGACAAATTAGAGAAAGAAGACATAAGAAGCAAGTAAACAATTGTGAACGTGATCGCTTCAGATGTGATAAATGTTAGGAGAGGAACAGGGATGTGATTGTTGGGGGTGTGAGACTGTTACCGAGTTAGGTCACATGGACCACCCACTGGGGCCCTAGCCTGGCCGAGGCCCCTTGCCTTGGTAGGGAATATTCTTTTTCTGTTCGGTTCGCACAGCCAAAAGTGAAACTGAAGCTGAGAGAGGAGCAGCACAAGCTTTATTCAATGGCCAGAGAATGGAGAACCAGGAACTTAGTTCACAAATCAACTCCTTGCGGGTGGGGTTCGGGGGTGCATCAAGGCAAGATTTAAGGGCAAGGTTAACGAGGGAGAAGCATTTGCATAGGTTTTCAGGGAATGGGCAGGGTTCTTTCTGGGTATGGGTGCCACCTTTTTTCCTGCCCTTTAATGGTCCTTTGGCATCTGAGAAGCTGGTCGAACCATCATGGCGCAGACAGGTGGAGGTCTTACGCAACTTGGTTGGTTGGTGGTGATTTAATCAGGAGTCAACATCATCAGTCTTCTGGTTCCCAAGGGTCTGGGTCTATATGCTTGTGGGCAGCATGCAGTTAACTTCTTCCACCTGGTGGGGGGTTTCAGTATCTGCAAAATAGCCCAAAGGACATGGCTCAGGATATTATCTATAGCCCGTGAGGAGGAACTAAAGGTCCTTGACTTTGTTTAATGGCTAAACTATTATTATTTTGTCTTGCTTGACTGTTTTCCTTTCTACGTTTTCTCAGTTCTCTGATTAAATTCATTCTTTGTAACTCAGGGAAGGCTAAAGTTTTTCTACAAATAAGAGGCAGGTGGAGGACATGGCAGGGGCAGGGGGTGTGTGTGCCCCAGGAAGGCCCTTGCTTGGTTACAAGATGGCTCTGGGTCAGGAAAGTACTTGATTCTGTCCCTAAAGTACAGTCATTGAGGGATACAGGTTGGAGTTAGGAGTGGCCAGATCATTTACTTTTTTTTTTTTTTTGGCCATGCCACGCTGTTGGGAGCCAAGAAGTTTTCGCCATTAGAAGATGGCCGACATCCTGCTTCTCTTCCTGCTTAATGAGATAAAAGCCCGCGCCTAAAAACGAAAGCCCGCGCACGCAGCACCAATGATAATTTGCCAAGTACTTCCCTTATTCTGGATCCCGCCCCCCTTTCTCTGTACTGTATAAATACAGCTACTGCAACAATAAAGGTTTGAGGCTTGATCAGGATTTTGTCTTGCCTCCATTCTTTCGCGTCTCCTGCCCCTTCTTCTCTTTTCAACCCCTACAGGTTCCTCCTCGGACTCACAAGGATTTGTCCTGCTGGTCGGGACTCCCGGGGACGCCCGGGGCCAAGCACACCACGCCACATGTGGAATCTTAGTTCCCCAGCCAGGGATCGAACCCACACCCCGTGCATTGGAAGCGCAGAGTCTTAACCACTGGACCACCAGGGAATTCCCAGGAGTGGGCAGATTATGAAGTGCCCTTGTATTAGTTTCCTACTACTGCTGTAACAAATCACCACAAATTTAGTGGTTTAAAACAATTTATAATTCTGGAGGTCAGAAGTCTGAAATGGGTTCAGGGAGCTAAAATCAAAGTGTTGGAAGGTCTTCCCTTTGGATGCTCTAGGGGAGAATCCATATCCTTGCCTTATCCAAGAATCCATTCCTTAGCTTGTGGCTCCATCTTCTGCCTTCAAAGTCAGCAGTGTAGCATCTTGTCTGACCCTGACCCTCCTGCCTCCCTCTTATAAAGATCCTTGTGATTACATTGGACCCATTCAGGTAATTCAGGATAATCTCCCCATCTTTAGATCTTTAGGGAGCTCCCAGGTGGCCTATGGTTAGGATTCCAGGCTTTCATTGCCGTGGCCCAGGTTCAATTCCTGGTTAGGGAACTGAGATCCCACAAGCCATGCAGTGCAGCAAAAAAAAAAAAAAAAGATCTTTAACCTAATTCCCTTTTGCCACATAAGGTAACATATTCACAGGTTCAGAGGTTTTGGATATAAGGAAATGGACATCTGTCTTAAAACCTCTGGGCTCTATTAACAAAAATACCACAGCCTGCATGGCTTATAAACAACAGAAATTTCTCTCTCTTGGGTAGTTCAAAATGAAGGCACTGGCAGAGTGTCGTGGTGAGAGCTCACTTTGGGTACACAGAAGGCTGTCTTCTCACTGTGTCCTCACATGGTAGCAGGGGAAGGGACCCCTGTAGCCTCTTTCATAAGGGTGCTAATCCCATTTATGAGGGCTCCACCGTCATGATCTAATCACCTGCCAAAGACACCACCTCCAAATACCATTGCATTGGGGGTTAGGTTTCAATATATGAATTTTAGGGGCACAAAAAAATTCAATCTATAGCAACACTTCGGAGGGGCATTATTCTGCCTACTACAGCCCTATAAATCATGAAAAGGAATTTAGATTTTTGTATTTGGCCACACCTTGCGGCATGTGGGATCTTAGTTCCTTGACCGGGGATCGAACAGTGCCCCCTGCAGTGGAAGCGTGGAGTCCGAACCACTGTCAGTGGAACCACTGTCATTCCTGGAATTTATTTTATTTATTTATTTTTGGCTGCATTGGGCCTTCCTTGCTCCACGCGGGCTTTCTCTAGTTGCGGCGAGCGGGGCCTACTCTTCATTGCGGTTCGCAGTCTTCTCATTGCAGTGGCTTCTCTTGTTGCAGAACACAGGCTCTAGGTGTGCGGGCTTCAATAGTTGTGGCGCACGGGCTCAGTTGCTCCACGGCATGTGAGATCTCCCCAGACCAGGGCTCAAACCCATGTTCCCTGCATTGGCAGGTGGAGTCTTAACCACTGCGCCACCAGGGAAGCCCTGGAATTTAGATTTTAGTTAAAGTGCAAAAGTATGCCAAAATGGAGTGACATCTGATTTCTGGTTATACTTCTTTGTTTCTTTTTTATTGACTGATATAGAAGAGGGCCCAGGACAAACACTAGAACTCCAGCTGTGATACTGTGATTTATAAGAAATATATTAGTCTTCCGCCATTCCTTACAGAGCTCCTAAGATCCTCGGAACTTCTGAAGTGATTAGAGTGATAAAGGTGTCTTTTGTTATTTGTAACAAGCTCTTTTCAACCACACCTGAGTTTATGTTAATGCAGTGAATTTTGGAAAGCCCCTAGGCGACCTAGGCAAAGGGGCTCATTGCCAGGGGAACCAACCACAATTAACTGGTGCTTTCATTTGTACTCCCACCCTCCATCCCTATCTCCCAGGAGATGACATTGAGGGACTGGAGATTGAATTCCATCACCAATGGCCAATGGTTTAGTCAATCATGCCTGCTTGATGAAGCCTCCATAAAAACCCAAAATGATGGGGTTTGGAGAGCCTCCTCGTTGGTGAACCGTGGAGGTGCTGGCAGGGTGGTGTGCAGAGGGCATGGAAGCTCTGTGCCCCTTCTCAGGAGCCTCGACCTATGCATCTCTTCCATCTGGCTGTTCCTGAGTTACATCCTTTTATAATAAACTGGTGATTAGAAGTTAAAATGTTTCCCTGAGTTCTGTGAGCCACTCTAGAAAATTAATCAAACCTGAGGAGGGGTCGGGGAATCTCAGATATACAGCTGGTTGGTCAGAAGTATAGGTGAGAACCTGGACTTGCAATGGCATTGCAGAATCGCTTCCATGTGTGGAAAACCCACACATCCGGTGCCAGAAGTGAAGTAGCGTTGTAGTGGAGTACTGAGAGTAGAGAAGACACATAGGAGTTTTTTTTTTTTTAATAAATTTATTTATTTACTTATCGCTGTGTTGGGTCCTCGTTGCTGCGTGCGGGCTTTCTCTAGTTGCGGCGAGTGGGGGCTACTCTTCGTTGCAGTGCGCGGGCTTCTCATTGCGGTGGCTTCTCTTGTTGTGGAGCACGGACTCTAGGCACGCGGGCTTCAGTAGTTGTGGCTCACAGGATCTAGAGTGCAGGCTCGGTAGTTGTGGTGCATGGGCTTCTTTGCTCCGCGGCACGTGGGATCTTCCCCGACCAGGGATGTAACCCGTGTCCTTTGCATTGGCAGGCGGATTCTTAACCACCGCACCACCAGGGAAGTCCAGGAGTGAGTTTTGTTCTTTAGAAAGCCAAAAGAGGAGGAGGAGGTGGCAAAGAAGACTGAGGAAGGAGCAGCCACTGAGGGAGGTTGAAAACCAGATGATGCTGAAGCCCTGCAACTCAGATTGGGACTTGAACTCGTGGGCTGGGACTCAAACCCAGCCAAAACCCACATTGGGACTTGAACCCTTGGTCTTTCAACTGAGATCACACACCTGGTCTCAGGACTTAATGAAGCTCAGGTTCTTGATGTCTCATCACAGAAAGAATTCAGTGAGAGACAAAGCCATAGGTAAGAAGTGGATTTATTTAGAGACACACTCCACAGTGTGGGCCATCTTGGAAGGCAAGAGTGGCCCCAGTGCATGGGGTTGTCAGTTTTTATAGGGATGGGTAATGTCATAGGCTAATGAGTGGGAGGAGTATTCCAGCTATTTTGGGGAAGGGGTGGGAATTTTCAGGAATTGGGCCACCACCCACTTTTTGACCTCCTTGGAACAGTCATGGCACCTGTGGTTGTGTCATTTAGCTTGCTAATGTGTCACAATGAGCATACACTGAGGCTCAAGGTCTAGTGGAAGTCGACTATTCCACCATCTTGGACCTATTTGGTTCTAATCAGTTTATGTCGTGTCCTCGGGCTATGTCATTCTTTTAAAGGTTGTGCCCTGCCCCCTTCCCTCCTGCTTCAATACTGCCAAGAAACCATTTCAAGATGGTGAGAGTGGTCATCTGTGTGGGTGATTTCAGGGAGCTGAGGATGAGAGAGCACTGGATTTGGTAACATGGAAGTCATGGTAACCTCGATAAAAGCAGCTGTAGAGGAGTGATCAGGTCATGGGCCAGGTTGGAATTGGTTGAAGAGTGAATGGTGTTACTAGAAAACTGGGTTCGCCTCTTGTTGGCTGTTGAGCCGAAAGCCACAACCAAGGCAAACAGCAGGAGAAGGAAGGATTTATTACTTGCAGCAAGTAAGGAGAACACTGGGGATCTTTCCCAAAGCAGTGTCTCCCTGAACAGCGAAACTGTGGAATTTTTAAGCTAAGGGTACACGTGTAAAAGGGAAGAGCTAAATCGGAATCCGTGTTCGATCTGTTTCTTTGACTGTAACCTTTGCTTTTCGTTGCTTTTGTTATTATAATCAACATAATGGCCTGCCTCAGGGAACCCTGCCCCTTTGCCTCTGTGTTAAACCAAAGTGCCTTTGTACATCCTGACCCTGTCCACCTGTGGATGGCTGCAAGAAAGAACAAATTAACACATCCCCTCCCTGAGGCTGGCCATACCAGGGGACATTTGCAAATCTTATGGCCTTTTTACTTTACTTCCTCATCTCCTCCCCTCCTCTATTCTATAAAAGAAACTGGCATCCAAACCCCGATAAGATGGTTTATCAGAGACACTAGTCTGCCATCTTGTCTGCCGGCTTTCCGAATAAAGTCGTACTTCTTGCTTCAACACCTCGTCTCCGATTCGTTGGCCTGTCGTGTGGTAACTCATGCATATTCATGAAGGGGCTTGAGCAGAGGAGAATTCAGCATAGAATTAGGGCAAAGGTTGAGAGAGTCCAGCTTTAGTTGATTGAAGTCCTGAGGGTCAGCAGAGATCAGCATCATCATTCCTTAGGTTTTGGGATCTCAGCATGTAGTTACCATCCTCCACCTGGGTGGGGCATTTGTTCCGGCTGAACTCAGAGATTATGTATATCCCTTGAGGAAGAACTAGGACTCTGCTTTATTGATGAACTATTGTTTCTTGACTGCTTTTCCTGTGTTCCTGCATTCCCTCACTTTCCTACAGATCTTTAATTGCTGAGACCGGTTCAAGGGCAAGCATTGTGGCCAGGCTTAGATCACAAAATGGCTTAGCCTAAAATGGCTTCTCTTTTGTCAAGGAAGCCATGCTGGTTCTTTTTCTCTGGGGACCTCCTACCCTTTCTGCTTACAATAGGAGATGAGGATGTCGAGAGAATATAGAACTGTGCCATCTATTATGTTTTTTTTTTTTGCGGTACGCGGGCCTCTCACTGTTGTGGCCTCTCCCATTGCTGAGCACAGGCTCCGGACGCGCAGGCTCAGCGGCCATGGCTCACGGGCCCAGCCGCTCCGCGGCATGTGGGATCCTCCCGGACCGGGGCACGAACCCACGTCCCCTGCATCGGCAGGCGGACTCTCAACCACTGCGCCACCAGGGAAGCCCTGTGCCATCTATTATGGTAGCCACTCACTACATGTGGCTGTTGAGCACTTGAATGTGGCAAGTTTCAAATGAGATGAGCTGTAAGTGTAAAATGCACACCAGATCTCCAAAACGTGGTGTGAAAAAAGAGAATGTCTCATTAATGTTTTAAAAATATTGATTTCATGTGGAAATGTAAACATTTTGGCTATAGTGGGTTAAATATATTATTAAAATTGATTTCACCTGCTCCTTTTTATTTTTTTTAGGTGTGGCTACTAGAAAATTTAAAACTATCAATACATATGTGGCTCATATTATATTTATATTGGACAGTGTTGGGGTAGATAATTATTTCAATAGTTTTACTGTGAAGGTGTGGGGCCTTTAGGGACTTTCCACCCCCTCACTTGTTCCCGTAAACCAATTCTTCTCCCTATCATGCGCCACTCCTTCTCCCTATCGAAACCAAGTCTTCTCCCTATCGTGCGCCACTCCTTCTCCCTATCGAAACCAATTCTTGGAGTTTTTCAGTTGACGGGGACTTGCCAGACAGCGGGTAATTTTCCAGTTGCCCGTAACAGGTATACGCCCTAACCGCCACAATGAACAGACAACTATAACGGCCAGAAGGTGGGACAAAAGTTCCTAAGCCAATGAATTCAAAAGTCACCACATTTACCCAATCATTGTGAGAATATACCCGCCCTATGAGTAAATAAACCTATAAAAAGTATGTGATTCCGCTTTTAGGGGTTCCCCATCGGCCTCCTGCGTGAGGTTCAGGGAACCCCGGTGCATCGGCTCCTAATAAACCTCTTGCGTGTTGCAGCGGCTCTCGACTCTTGGCGGTTCTTGGGCGAGTTGGAATCCCTCGTAGACCGTTTGGGTCTAACAAAGGGAACCAAGAAATTAGAAGGAAAATAGAGAGGAATTTAACATTGCTGACCACTCCCATCTTCTTGAAACTATCCTCCCTAAGCTTCTGAGTTACTCAATTCTTCTGATTCTCCTTATATCTAACAATTGTTCTTCTGGACTTTCTTCCTAAGGTCCTCCCCCTGTTCCCAAAACATCAGGTGAAGGAGGAGCTAGCTAGCCATGTGGCTGTGCAGGGGAAGAAAGTTCCAGGTAAAGGACACAGCAAATGTAAAGGTCCTGAGGCATGGGTCTGCTTAGGGTGGTTATGGAACTGGGAGGAAGGCTGTCGTTGGAACACAGCTGGAGAGAGTGTGGTAGGAAATAAGCTCTGGCCAATAAGGTGTAGACGGGAGGGACTTGGTCATTTACTTTGAATGAGGTGCTAAGTTTTTGGAGGTTTTTGAGCAGAGGAATGTTCTTCTGGTTTACACGCCAAGAAGACTATAACGAGGTGTTGGGGGAGGAGAAATTTTCCCCTCTACCCCTCTTGAGCTCTTGTGGCTGGACTAGTAATAAAATTGACACAAGACAGATTAAAAGGGGAAAAAAAAAATTTTAATTCATGTGCATGGAGGCCCCATAGAAATGGGACCTAAGAAGTGGCCAAAGCAGGCAGTTTTAATAGTTTTTAGACAAAGAAATAATACATTTGTGAGAAATTGACAGGACAAAGAAACTAAGGTTTTGGGTGCTCAATTAATGAAGAATCTAAGCAGAGTTTGGTCTTGGGGCAGTAAATTAAAGAAGTGACAAGTCTTGTTTATCTAGACTTCTCAGCCTCAATTTCCTGCCTTTGGCGATAAGCATGTCCTCTACCTCCAGATGCTGGGAGCGCACCTTTCACATGAAAGACTTATTTCCTGCTTTCAGGGAAAGGAGGGTCAGAGTGTATCCCTCTTGCATTTCTCAAGTAACTGTAATTCAAAATAATCAATAGGCCATTGAGGCACATTTTGGGGCGGCCTAATCTGGGCCCCAAGAGGCAAGGGCGAAAACAGGGACACCAGTTAGGGAGTTTTTGCAATAATCCAGGTGAGAGGCCAGGTGGTAACAGTCCCTGTACAGTAGTTGCATTCTGTATATACTTTGAAGGCACACACAGTTGACAGGATTTGGGGAAGTTCTGCATGGTGATGTAAGAGAGAGGTTAAAGCTACAGCTAAGATTTCAGGAAGGATGGAGCGGCCACCTGCTGAGATGGGGAAGATTACAGAAGGACATTTGGGGGTGGCTGGAAGTAGAATATGTTTTGGATCTTGAAAGTGTAAAATACCTATCATACATTGGAGGTGCCAGGTATGCAGTAGGATATACAAGTCTGGCATTTTAGGAGCAAGGTCAGGCAATAATGGAATTTGTGAGTCATTAACACACAGCGGTATTTAAAGCCACAGGAGATGAGATCACCCAGGGAGTAAATGTAGTTAGAGAAGTCCAAGCACAACCCTAAGCCACTCAAGTTTACAGGTTAGAGAGATGAGAAAGAATCAGCAAAGGGCATTGAAAAAGAATGGCCAGTGGGTGATAGAAAAACCAGGAGAAGGTGGTGTCCTGCTGAAACTGAAGAGGACCCTATGGGGCTCTCTGGTACAAACGCCTTCTGTTTCTCCCATTTCTTGTTTGTAGAAAATAGGCTTCGGGCTTTCTTGGTGGCGCAGTGGTTGAGAGTCCACCTGACGATGCAGGGGACACAGGTTCGTGCCCCGGTCCAGGAAGATCCCACATGCCGCTGAGCGGCTGGGCCCGTGAGCCATGGCCGCTGAGCCTGCGCGTCCAGAGCCTGTGCTCCACAACGGGAGAGGCCACAACAGTGAGAGCCCGGCGTACCGCAAAAAAAAAAAAAAAAAAAAAAAAAAAGAAAAAAGAAACTAGGCTTCATTCAGCCTCCATGACGTTCCCTGAATTCCAAAGGGCAGGTTCAAACAGTTGCTAATCAGGGAAGGGAAAGAAGGCAGAAACAAGGGAGGAAGAGTCAAGAAACAATAGCGCAGCCTTGTGGAAGGGTCCTGGTTCCTCCTCAAGGTATACAAAACAATATCTGAGTTTTTATGCAGGAACTAAGGCCCCCAGACAGGTGGAGGATGGTAACTTCAGGCTGAGCACAAGATTCCTGGAGTACTGCCATGTCATCTCACCACCAACCAATCAGAAGAAAGCCACATACCCTGCAGCCTTCACCCCAAATTTTGCCTATAAAACTTCTCCCCCCAAACCATCAGGGAGTTCAGGTCTTTTTGAGCACAAGCCAGCTGTTCTCCTTGCTTGGCCATGCAGTAAACCTTTCTCTGCTCCAAACTCCAACATTTCAGTTTGTTTGGCTTCACTGTGTGTTGGGCACATGAACTTGTGTTCGGTAACACTGCAAGTTAAGAGAAGAACGTGTTCACAAGAGGAGAGAGTGAAGAACTAGGTCAAATGCTGCAGACAGGTCAAGTAAAACAGAGTGTGAACTCACCACTGAATTTAACAACGTGGAGGACTTTGGTAACCTTTATGTGGTTGGTTTTGGGGCAAGAGCCTGATTTAGAATGGGTTTAAGAGGGATAGGAAATTAGGGAACTGGAGAAGAGTCTAAATCACTCTTTCCAGGAGTTCTGCTAAAAAGAAGAGCAGAGAAGTGGGATGGTAGTTGGCGGGGGATGTGGGAGTCAAGAGAGGGTTTGTTAAACTGGGAGAAATTACTGCATGTATCTAATGCTGATGAGAATCACCCAGTAGAGACTGGAAAATCCATGATGCAGGAGCAATATATCCTTCAAGATTCAGACTCACTTCTCCTATCTCTACATGGATGTCCCTGATGCACTTAAAATGCAATTTATTAAAAACTGAAATCATCAACTCCCTTCTAAACCTTCTCCTTCTTCTCTACTTTTTATCTCATTTGGTAGAAACTCTATTCGCTTAATTACTCAAGTTAGAAAACTGGCATATAGCAGTGACAGCACAATGAATAATATTCACGATTTTATCATGTGCTAAGTGAGGTAATGACACAGGGAGCTGTAAGCACCTAGGAAAGGGCTATGACCTACACCTGAAGGTCAAATAACAGAAAGGTAAACAGACTTTGCTTAGACCAACTTACCAAGTTTAGCAATTCCATGTCCTAAATATCTTTCAAGTTTGCCTCCTCATTCCATACCTATTACACTGCCCCATTCTGGCCTTCATTATCTCTGGCTTGTATTACTTCTGTAGTCTTAAAAGGTTTCTCTGTCTCTGTCCTTGACCTAGACTGAGGAAGTTATACAAAATGAAAATCCCCCTTATATCACTCACCAGCTTTAAACATTTCAATGAGCCCCTCAGATAAAGCAAAGTCTTGGCCAGCCTCTCAAAGTCTCACCTCCCCTTCTCAGAGTTTGTGACCTCATACCAAGAAGTTTCTCTCTTCTGTGTTTTTGTACCTTGTAGTTCCCTTTGTCTAGAATGGTACTTTTCTTCTAACCTGGCTAAGTTCTGCTCATCTATTAAGGGTGGATTTAGGAGTTATTCCTCCTGGGAAGACTTTCCCCAAGTACTCCAAACCTTCCAAGTAAGGGGAGGGGACCTTATTTTAAGTTTCTACTATTCTCCCCTCACCCCCTCTTGCATAAGTGCAAGGACCATGTCTTATTTTCATCGTTCCTTCAGTGAACGTTTGTCTAAACAATTGCACACATAAAGCATCCAGTCTGGGTAATTCCCTGGTGGTCCAGTGGTGAGGACTCCACGCTGTCACTACCGAGGGCTCAGGTTCTATCCCTGGTCAGGGGAAACTAAAATCCCACAAGCTGTGCAGTGCAGCGCAAAAAAAAAAAAAAAAAAAAAAAAAAAAAGCATCCAGTCCAAGGTTACCCAGCTGGCAAGCTATCGAGTATTGTGTCAGAAGTTAGTGCTTAGACCGCCATAGGGCTCTCATTAAAATGCAAAGTTTTCAAAATCCTCACTCAAGCAGTACCCTTTACAGTTCGCAAAACACTCTGATAAGGCTACTCTTTATATCCAGAAGCAGAGATTGAAAAAAGGAAATGTTTTCAAACCCTGCAGCTAAACAGGACCATCATTAAAGAAGAAATCAGCATATGGAGATAACAGCAGTGAGGAGGGTCCACCACCTGCAAGGATGACCTTCCAGGGCAGAGAAACCCCGCCCAGGGACCCGCTTGCACCCCAGCACAAACCAAGGCACAGTAAACCCACTACTGCGAAGACTACAAATCCCAGCATGCCTGGCATCCAGTGAGTGACAGCACGCAACGCATGCCGGGACACGTAGTCCAGTTCTAGCTCAGGAAAAGGCCAGAACAGCACGTGACGTCAGGAGTGCTCAGGAAAGGAGTCTGAACCGGTCCAGGATCGAGTTAACCCTTCCAGAGAGCCGACCCTGGTTTCTTTGGTGACCCAGGTTTCAGGTCCCACCCCACAATCCAGCGGACCTATGGTGTGCGTTGAGTAGCCTCTCGCGTGATCCTTCACGGTTAAAGGGGAAGTACCAGAGGGCAAGAACAGGCAGACTTTAGCTCTCCAGGTGCCCACTTGGAAGATTAGTGGTGCGCAGAACGCTATCCTGGACAGGAGCTGAGACGTCGCTTCCCCTGCAGCGCTGGTGAGGACGTGGCAAGGGTCTCGACTAGCTGCTTCCCCTTCCTCCGCCCGTCGGGCAAGAGGCGCAAAGACTGCTGGGAACGCGCATGCGCCCACCGCGGCGGGGAGTATACCTACAACGTCTGCGGGTGCGGGGGGTGTCGGGTGTCCGCGGAGGCACTTTGCGGCCGGTCGTGCGGGTCGGGTGCGGGCGCGAGGGCTGGCACCCGGGCAGAGGCGCGCGCAGGTGATTGACTGGCCAGCTGGCTGAGGGAGCGCCTGGTCCTCATCGCTGGCAGGTGGCGGAGCCCATTTGGGCGGTGGTGGAGGCGGCTGCGGCAGCCTGGGCGGCCGGGCTCAGGAGGCACTCCTCGGGCCAAGGCCATGGCCCCGCGGCTGCAGCTGGAGAAGGCGGCCTGGCGCTGGGCGGAGACGGTGCGGCCCGAGGAGGTGTCGCAGGAGCACATCGAGACCGCCTACCGCATCTGGCTGGAGCCCTGCATCCGCGGCGTGTGCAGGTGAGGCCCGCGCACCGGGCCTCGCGCCCCCCTCGCGTCGGACCTTGGAAAACCAGGCCCGGGGCTGGGGGAAGGAAGACGGCGGCCCTTTCCGTGCATCTAGCAGGCGTGGAGAGAACAAGGTGGAGGTTTCCTCCTTTCTGCCTTCTGGGCGACCTGGGAGAAAGGCAGCCTTTCCGGGCTCTGCACGGAGGTGATGCTGCTGAAAGCCCTTAAGAAAAGGTTTTGGGTTTTTATTAGAAGATGGCGGTGGAGATGGTTGAAGGCAGGAGCTAAGACCTTAGCAAACGTTGGTGGTTGGTATATGCTGGCCACTGCTCGGTTTTTTGGTTTATAAAATGGGAACTTCTGCGAAGTGAGCTTCATCACTGTATATCTCGTATTGGTGTTGACGCTGAAGGCGTGATCATATTTTTGGGTAGGGCGGCTTTAGGAAAACGTACGGTTAGTCTGCGTCATCGGTACCCTTCATCCCCAGTTGACCTTCCCCTCTCTCGATAATCTAGTATTATTTAGCCTTTTTTGGGGGGTGGGGGGTCGCTCTGATTCAACACCACTCTACCGAGTACAAAGTTTGAGCTGTGTAAGTGCTGTCCTTCACTTCTACTTAGCCCGTGAACCTTGTCTTTCCTTTTAGATCGAATCCTTAGCTGTTTTTCCACCTTTTAACGCGGGAACTATAGCTTGTGTCCGGAATGTTGTTGAATTGACTTGGCCAAGCCGGGCATGCTCAGTACCCTTTCATCAAGCATTTAGTAAAGACTTTCTGGAGTTTTTACATTCCACGGTGGGATCCGGAAGGAATGGAAGTCAAGGTCTCAGATTTGGAGCTTTAAGTCTAGTATGGGAAGTGGAAACAAGTTAGAGAGCTTCCATAAAGCAGACGAATAATTCCAAGCTCTGGGAGTCTGGCTCCTGAGGAGAGCAACAGTCAGTACTGGAATGACGTGGCCGTGTATAATAGATAAGCTTCAGTCAGTTTCTCTACGTATTAGGTTCCAGAGTAACCAAAAAATATAAACTCTTTCACTGTAATAGTTATGATTTTAATGGAAGTAAAGGAGTAGAAATTAGCTGAGATCACTATAAGGGATGAATGTCACGGATGTGAGTTTTAAGCTGCAATTGCAAGGTTTATATCCAAGCAGTTTTTTTCATAAATAGCTTTGAGATATAATGCACACATCATATGATTCACCAATTTAAAATGTACAACCCAGTATTTTTTATTTGTATAGCCACAGGGTTGTTCAACCATCAGCACAATCCGACCCCACTAAAAGAAGCTTTGTACCCGTTAGCTTGGCACTCAATCCTCCCTGTAAACCCCACTCCCCCTCCCTCCCCAGTTCGAAGTAACTACTGATATACTTTCTGCCTCTAAATTTGCCTATGGCCATTTCATGTAAATGGAATCATACAGTATGTGGACTTTTATGACTGGCTTCTTTGACAGCATAATGTTTTCAAGGATCATCCATGTTGTAGTATTTGTCAGTATTTCATTTCATTAAAAATCGTTTTGTAAAAGTCATGTAAAACGCATAACGAAATTTACCATTTTTTAAAAAAACTATTTATTTTTGGCTGTGTTGGGTCTTCGTTGCTACTCACAGGCTTTCTCTAGTTGTGGCGAGCAGGGGCTACTCATTGCGGTGGCTTCTCTTGTTGCGGAGCATGGGCTCAAGGCACGCGGGCTTCAGTAGTGTGGTGTGTGGGCTCAGTAGTTGTGGCTCGTGGGCTCTAGAGTGCAGGCTTGGTAGTTGTGGTGGGCGGGCTTAGTTGCTCTGTGGCATGTGGGATCTTCCCGGACCAGGGCCCAAACCCGTGTCCCCTGCATTGGCAGGAGGATTCTTAACCACTGTGCCACCAGGGAAGTCCCACTATTTTTAAAGTGTACAATTACATGGCATTAAGTACCTTTACGACTGTACAAACATCACCATTGTTTAGTTCCGGAACTTCTTCCATCACCCTAAAGGGAAACTCCATATCCATTAAACTCCAGTCATTTCCCATTTCCCCCTTCCCCACCCCCTGGCAACCACTAATCTTCTTGTCTGTAGATTTCTTTATTCTGGATATTTTATATACGTGGACTCATACAATACGTGGCCTTTTTTTGGTCTGGCATTCACTTAGCATATTTTCAAGGGTCATACATGTTATAGTATGTATCAGTATTTTATTCCTTTTTATGGTTGAATAATATTCCATTGTTGGATATACCATATTTTATCTATTCATCAGTTGATGGATTTAAATTTTCCCCCCCAACTTTATTGAGGAATAATTGACAAATATAACTATATCTAAAGTGTACAGCATGGTAATTTGATGGACATTGTGGAATGATTACCAAGATCAGGGCAATTAACACATCCATCATCTCACAGCATAGTTAAGTTGATGCATATTTTGGTTATTTCTGCTTTCTGGCTGTTGTGAATAGTGTTGCTATGAATATTTGTGTACAAGTTTTTGTTTGAACACCTATTTTCAGTTCTTTGGGGTATATGCTTAGGAGTGGAATTGCTGGGTCATAGGATCACTATGTTTAACATTTTGAGGAACTGACAAATTGTTTTCCAGAGTGGCTGCACTATTTTACATACTCACAGACAATATATGAAGAATCCATTTTCTTCTCATCCTTACACTGTTTTTGTCTTATAGCCATCCTAGTGGGTGTGAAGTGCTATCTCATTGTGGTTTTGCTTTGCATTTTCCTGATGACTAATAAGGTTGAGCATCTTTTCATGTGCTTATTGGCCATTTGTAGATCTTTGGAGAGAGGTCTTTTCACATCCTTTGCCCATTTTAAAATTGGATTGTCTTTATTATTGAGTTCTAAGAGTTCTTTATATATTCTGGATATAAGTCCCATGTATTTCCAAATATTTTCTCATTCTGTGGGTTCTCTTTTCCCTTTTTTTTAAAAATGCTTTTCTAATTTATTTATTTATTTTTTGGCTGCGTTGGGTCGTCATTGCTGCAGGGGCTTTCTTTTTTTTTCTTTTTGTTTTTTTTTTTTTTTGTGTTACGCGGGCCTCTCACTGCTGTGGCCTCTCCTGTCGCGGAGCACAGGCTACGGACGCGCAGGCCCAGCGGCCATGGCCCACGGGCCCAGCAGCTCCGCGGCGTGTGGGATCCTCCCAGACTGGGGCACGAGCCCATGTCCCCTGCATTGGCAGGCGGACTCCCAACCACTGCACCACCAGGGAAGCCCGGGGGGCTTTCTTTAGTTGCTGAGAGCAGGGGCTGCTCTTTGTTGCAGTGTTTCTCATTGTGGTGATTTCTTGTTGCAGAGCACGGGCTCTAGGCACGCGGGCTTCAGTAGTTGTAACACGCGGGCTCAGTAGTTGTGGCGCACAGACATAGTTGCTCCGTGGCATGTGGAGTCTTCCTGCACCAGGGCTTGAACCTGTGTCCCCTGCATTGCCAGGCAGATTCTTAACCACTGCACCACCAGGCCGTGTCCCCTGCATTGGCAGGCAGATTCTTAACCACTATGCCACCAGGGAAGTCCGGTTTTGCCTTCTTTGAACCAGCACATAACACAAAGAGCCTGGGAATGTTGAGTCAGTCACCAAAGTTTTGGAAAGGGGTTAAAGTTAGGCAGTGACCTGCTGTAGTGCCGCGCCCCCCCCCCCCCCCCCCCCCGTCAAAGGACGGGGAGCCTTCTGAATTCCTTATTTGTTGACATCTTGTTAGAGACCCGTTTGTGATTATGAAATAAAATGGTAGAGGGACAAGAATGTTCTTAATTAGAGGGGACTAGTTTGGAAGGGAGTTACTGAACTCAGTTAATGGACCTAACCTAAGCAACTGTCATTCTGATAGAGTGGTGACATTTGGAGTTACAGAAACAAGTTGAAGTTTTTGAGGAAAATTCAGACAGTAAATGGTTATTATTGGAACCATTTCAGTAATCCTTGGTTAACCTATTCTCTCTCCCTCCCTCCCTCTCTTTCCTTCTCCTTTCTCTCTCTCTGTATGCACACACAAATCACTTTTTAAAAATCTGGTGCTGCATTAGGCAAAGCCTTAGTGTAGTCAGGGGTCTTCCCTGGAAGCAGGAGAGTTGGCTTGCTATCCTTCATGGATTTCTACTTGGCCTGTGTGAAATGATGTCCTAAGAGCCAAGAAACTAAAAGGTGTTGAGGGAGAAAAACAAAGCAATAACTCTTTAAATGACCACGCAGAGGGAGTAATATCTCCACCCTCCTCTCCCATTCAAATAATAAAATTTCATTGTACTACATAGCATCTATGAAATCATTGACTAAATTTCTGTCCATTGTGCTGGAAAACATACTCCTAAATGACAGATCCTTGGAGATCTGTCAAAACAGAGCTAAAACTACCACTCTTACCTATGGTCAGTGTAGAAGGAACTTTGCACACCTAGATACTTAGCCTACTGTTTTTTTTTTTCCCACTTTGCAGTTTTTGATTTGTGAAAAATTGTTTCCTTTCTGTACAGTTTTGGATATCATTGCAGATGTCTCTTTTTCCTTCTTGCCCACACCATCTAATCAGCTCCCAAGTCCTATTTCATTGCATTGATATGCTGGAATTCAACTTTCTTCCATTGCTTGCATTGCCACTAAATTGGTTTAGACTAGGAAAATTGTTATGTCTCAGGCTTTGTTCAGCCTCGGTCCATCATTTACATTGCTGCGAAAGCGTTTGTTGGCCTAAAATCACAGCGAATAACGTCACAGCTGCTTAACATGTCATACCAAACATTTGGGGAACCTGCCCCCTGCCTACTGCTGTAGCCACTTGGTGTTCTTATATCCATGGCCCTAGAAAAAAAAGTACCTGTTAGAATTCTTCATTTTGTTTCATTGCCACAGTGTCAAACATATTCTGTGGACATGTGCCCAGAAGTATTGAAACAAAATATTGGTGCCATTTAACATTTTGAGACATTTTCTTAAGTTTTTCCCAAAGCGTTGTGATTAACAATGAATGGACAGCAACTCTCGCTTTACCCTGATTCATGATCAAAACTTTTTTTTTTGGCTGCACTGCGCGGCCTGTGGAACTTCCCCGACCAGGGATCAAACCTGTGCCCACTACAGCGGAAGCACAGAGTCTTAACCACAGGACCGCCAGGGAAGTCCATCACCAAAACTTTTTTTTGCCGATTTCATAAGTGAAAACATCTTTCATGGCTGTTTTAAACTCACATTTCTCTGGAGCTCAATGTTTTCCCCTGTGTTTGTTAACTGGTCTTATAAGAAAGCTTAGAGGAAGAGGGACAAAGCTGTTTTTAAGAATTCGGAGATCGGGGAGTTCCCTAGAAGTCTGATGGTTAGGACTTTTCACTGCCGTGGCCCTGGGTTCAATCCCTGGTTGGGGAACTGAGATTCCGCAAGCGGCGTGGCGCAGCCAAAAAAAAAAAAAATTAGGAGATCTGTTAGAGACTGAAATGGATTGTTGGCTCTTAGAGGTAAATTAATAACAGAAAAAGCTTTATTTCATTAGTCCATATTTGTGAGGGTTCCTAGATACAGGTGACAGAAACTTTAACATAGTGTAAGGGAAGTGCCTCAGTTAACAAATCTAGGGAGGTGTTTGTTTTAATTCAGGAAAGATGTGGACAAATAAATCATGGCAAGGGCAGGGAAACACTTGAGCCCAGGAGAGATTCATGAACCTCTTAGAGCTGTTTCTCATGCAAATCAGCATGTTGTTTCCTTCTTAAAGTTAGGACAGCTAAGCTGTCAGAAGGGTCTGCCACTGAAGAGGGATTGTTATTTTGGGGTTGTTTGTTTTGTCTTTCAGTTCCCATTTTAAATATCTTGTGAGGCTGGTTTTGGGTGCTGGATGGGAGCTGCATCTCAGCAGCTCTTGCTAGAACCACAAGAATGGAGGAACAGTTTGTTCTCAAAGAAAAATAAAAAAGGCAGGGGGAGCTGAAGAAACTAGGCATGTACAGTAATAGTCAACTGCCACACAAAACAAAAACCTAGTCGTAAGCCGACTGATGCATAAGTAAATGAGATACGAGTAGTGGGAGAGAGCCAGGGGAGAACCAGGATGGTGCTCTTCATGCTTTGTTTTTGTTTGTGATTCAGTTCTCCCTCTCTGATTCCCCTGTAGGCAGAAGGAAGGATTTCTGGGAAGAAGACCAGTGGGGAGTGGGTAGAGGGTACCCACTAAGGTTGTAGGAACTTACTGTTTCAGAAAAGGTGAATGGCATTACTCTACCTAGATTAAATCGGGGCTACTTGTGACCTTGAAAAAGTTACTTGCTTTTAAAGTCAGCATTAGCAAATTCAGATGCTTTCTAGGGCCAAGTAAGTTGTATAAATTCGAGTCAACAGGCTAGGGTATTTACACATCAAACATGTAAACATGTGTCCCTGTCTCACCTGTCTCAGCCTCCTTGATCTGTCTCTTACACTGGTGGAAACAGGTATGCAGTATTCTTCTGCTATAAGAAAATTGGTACAAACAGGATGATAGATGATACTTGACACCTGTAGCCTACTCCTAATGGGGATAAAAAGGAGCTTGGGGCTTTGGTGACTGAGTGGGAGAGGTTTTCTTCTACAGGGGGATTTCATCTAGCCTTCTGTACGTGGCATTCTGCTGCACTGCTTAGGTTGGCTTGGAAGTAATGGCTTAGAATAGACATTTTTATTTATTTACTTATTTACTTATCTATCTTTGGCTGCATTGGGTCTTCCTTGCTGCGCACAGGCTTCCTCTAGTTGCTGCAAGTGGGGGTTACTCTTCATTGCGGTGCGTGGGCTTCTCATTGTGTGGCTTCTCGTTGCGGAGCACAGGCTCTAGGTGCGCGGGCTTCAGTAGTTGTGGTTCGCGGGCTCTAGAGCACAGGCTCAGTAGCTACGGCGCACGGGCTTAGTTTCTCCACAGCATGTGGGATTTTCCCGGACCAGGGCTCGAACCCGTGTCCCCTGCATTGGCAGGCAGATTCTTAACCACTGCGCCACCAGGGAGTCCCAACAGAAATGTTTTTGTGATTCATGCTTCTTAAGTAGATTCTCCACTGCTCCAAACAAGAAAATAAATAAACAAAAAAATCCTCCACAACATTGAGCCCATGTACCAAAAAAAAGGCTTGGCCTCAATTTGGAAAGCTTTAGTTGGTTAGCCTAAGCTACTTTTAATGCAGTGGCTCACCACTGACTTTGGTTCTCACCTGGAGTGTGTCCTTAGGCACCCAGAAGCCATAGGTTCTCGGGGGAGGAGGGTGGCGGCTGATGCTTTAACACAGGTTCATCTCATCCACACGGTGATGGCATTTTAGCTGATGGAACCTTATTCAGTAACACCTCACCATCAGTTAATTTAAGAAAAGCAAAAACAAAGAAACAATGCCAGCGTTCTAGGGCTAAATAATACAAGTTGCTCCCAGCTTCTCACATCTGTTTTTGGAAGTCTTTTTAAAGTTAAAGAAACCTATTGCGTGACATTTTTAGTTCATAGCTGTGTATTTTATTTGCTCATTGAAGCCAACTTTGGACCAAGTGTACAAGATTTCTTGTGTGTGTGGGAGGGGAGGAGCGTGGACAAGGAGAGCCTCCTTTTGTTCATTTTCTCTATTTTGCTGTTAGGAACAGGAGACTAAAATCTGAATGGTTCTAATGGAACCGTAGTTGAGAGAATGATCTGTGCTCTTGACCCACAGGAGAGTGCCTGTCTTCCCAGCCAAAACCTGTGAAGGACTTACCCCTCCCTTGTTTATGAGGAGAAAACAAACTTGGTATACCTTTGAAAAGCATATTGGAAAGAGCAAGTACATACTTACTTACTTTTAGAGATAACATTTTCACTCTAGTTATTGATGCTAACTTTTCCTGTTCTAAAGACCTTGCAGGGCTTCCCTGGTGGCGCAGTGGTTGAGAGTCCGCCTGCTGATGCAGGGGACACGGGTTTGTGCCCCGGTCCAGGAGGATCCCACATGCCGTGGAGCGGCTGGGCCCGTGAGCCATGGCCGCTGAGCCTGCGCGTCCGGAGCCTGTACTCCGCAACGGGAGAGGCCACAACAGTGAGAGGCCCGCGTACCGCAAAAAAAAAAATAAAATAAAAAAAATAAAAGAATCTTCCTTATTTATTTATTTATTTTTTTTAAAGAATCTGCCTGGTAAGTCCTTGCCCCTATTCCAAGGAAAGATTTTAGGTTGCTTTTTCCCCTGTCTCTGAATCAGGTTTTTTTGTTTGTTTCTTTATATCTTCTCTTGGTAGAAGAGAAAAATTACTTTTGTGTAAAAGGAGAGATTGTTTTTACTCATTGTAATTCCCTTGTAGTAGTCCTTTACCATTAGAGGTGAGTTATAGGCACAAAAAATAACTCCTTTTAGATCCTTCCCCCTCCCCCCACAATGGATCAGTTGTACTTTTATTTCCTTAGTAAGTTACTTTCCAACCTGGCTTTGACATAATCCTGAAAAAACTGCTCTTAAGTTGGCCAAACTTGTTTTCATTTTTATTTTTTAAAACCAAGAAGACAGTGTGTTTAAGTGGAACATTAAGAACAATTATTTACTGATTTCCCGATTATGTAGTACTTCCCAGAGTTCTAAATCTGAAAGATATAAAATGTGATGGGGGAACATAGGAAGCCCTTTATTCTTAGTTTTGCAGCCAGCAGGTAGAGGTAAACCTCCTCAAAGATGGTTGTTCCCAGGTTATAGTGCGTCTTGTTATCTAAACAAACAAACAAACAGGTCTGTCATACCCCAAACACACACACTTTTTTTGGCCACACCACCTGGCATGCGGGATGGGATCTTAGTTCCCTGACCAGGGATCAAACCCGGGCCCCCTGCATTGGGAGCATGGGGTCTTAGCCACTGGACCACCAGGGAAGTCCTCTTCACACCCTTTTTATTTTTAAAGTTTTTTTTTTTTTTTTTTTACGGTGTGCGGGCCTCTCACTGTTGTGGCCTCTCCCGTTGCAGAGCACAGGCTCCGGACGTGCAGGCTCAGCGGCCATGGCACACGGGCCCAGCTGCTCCGCGGCATGTGGGATCTTCCCGGACCGGGGCACGAACCCGTGTCCCCTGCATTGGCAGGCGGACTCTCAACCACTGCGCCACCAGGGAAGCCCTAAAGATTTACTTTTACTTATTTTTGGCTGCATTGGGTCTTCTTTGCTGTGCGCGGGCTTTCTCTAGTTGCGGCGAGCAGGGACTACTCTTCGTTGCGGTGCATGGGCTTCTCATCTTGGTGGCTTCTCTTGTTGCGGAGCATGGGCTCTAGGCACGTGGGCTTCAGTAGTTGTGGCTTGTGGGCTCAGTAGTTGTGGCTCGCGGGCTGTAGAGTGCAAGCTCAGCAGTTGTGGTGCATGGGCTTAGTTGCTCCGCGGCATGTGGGATCTTCCCTGACCAGGGCTCGAACCCGTGTCCCCTGCCTTGGCAGGTGGATTCTTAACCACTGCGCCACCAGGGAAGTCCCCCCCGCACCCATTTTTAAACACTGCTTTGTTCCTTGCTTTTTTCAACGAATGATATTGTTACATATCACAACATAATAAAGTTTCTCCTTATCTTTTTTCCTAATTACAGTAGTTTCCATTGTTTGGCTGTATTATTTAGCAGATTCCTATTGATGGGCATTTATAGTGTTTCCAATCTTTTACTGCTGTCAATAAAGCTTTAATGGGTAACCTTCTGAAATATTCAGAACATACTGACTTAATAAAGTCCTTCACAGCTAAAGAAAATCTAGGCTTGTATGTTACAGTCAGTTGTGTATCTTAAGTCTCCTTTAATCTGGATAATTATTCAGTCTTTCTTTGTATTTCATCATATGGAGGTTTTTTTTTTAACATTTTTATTGGAGTATAATTGCTTTACAATGGTGTGTTAGTTTCTGCTTTATAACAAAGTGAATCAGCTATACATATACATATATCCCCATCTCTATATGGAGGTTTTTTAAAAGTATAGGACACTTACTTTGCAGAAAGCCTCTCAACTTGGGTTTGTCTGGTGTTGGCTTATAATTAGGTTTAGGTTATTCACTTTGGTAGGAAAACCACAGAAGTGATGTTGTGCTCTTAGTGCATCACACCAGGAGGGGCATACAGTTAATTAGACCCATTACTGGCTACTTAAACTTTGATCCTTTGGTTAGGTGGCATCTGCCAGGTTTCTCCACTGAAAGCTACTATATTTCCTTTTGTAATTAATAAAACAACTTGTGCTGAGATACTTTGAGACTATGTAAATACTCCATTACTCCTCAAACCTTCCTACACTGGCATCCATTGACAATCCTTGCATGATTTCGTTATTAATCTGATGAATGCCAGCCAAATGGTGAATTTCTAATTTTGTCCTTTCTTCCACATTGATAGTTGGCTTTCTTCTTTAAGGAGGAGATTTCTCATCCATGCATCCATCCACCCACCTCACTAATGGATTCCTACATTATTGAGCGGGTTGTAATCCGATCATTATTTTGTTGCTCAGATTGTTCCAGATTTGGGTACTGGGAGGCCATCCAAGCTCTTCCTTTTAACATGTCCCCCTTATTCTTTGAGTACATCCTTATTTTGGGGGCACAGCAGTATGTCCATGTTTATCTTGCCCAGGCTTCAAATTGGCCATCTCTCCCAGGAGCTCTGGGTTCTTCGCGTGGGGAATATTTAGAAATCAAGATCTGCTTGCTCGGTGTGTTCATGTTACTGCTCTTAGGCCCTCGGCTGACAAAAAAGCTGTCTCGTTTAGGCTGCCCATTAAATCTAAATTCCAGATAGACAACAAATACTTTTAAAAATATAAATATGTCATTTATCTGAAATTCAAATAACTTCTGTCCTGTATTTTATCTGGCAACACTAATCTACCTGTCTGTATATATTAAGACCCTGTGGATTTTGACTTACACCTGTTATTCCTAATCAATACTGCAGGGTTGGTTTTATTCTTCTTCCCTTATTTGTAACTTTCCTCTCCAAAACTTGATTCCCTTCATCCCCAGTATACATGTACTTATTTGTTAAGTTGCAGAATGTACAGAAAGTTTCAGAATTGTTAACCCATGTATCTTTGAAAAGGAAACTATTAAATAAGTTTGTTGTTTGTTCCTTATGTCTTTATCCTGACACTAATAAACTTGCTAATGACCAAGTTCAAGTTACTTGGGTCAGTGCCCCACCCTCTTCCTTTCAGTGTATGTAACTCAATTGAAATATGTTATTGTTTGTGTTGAATTTAAGGTTCCCTCCATCCTTACTGATTTGTGTATAACATTCACATGGCCCCCAAATTCAACAGTGTATGGAACGGTATATTCAGGAAAATGTCCAACGCTTCTTTTTTTAAAAAAATCTTAATCCTACTCATGTTCTACAGGTAACCAGTTTCACTAGTCTCTGATTTATCCTTTTGGTGGTTTTCTTTTTTTTATACTGTTATTTTTTTTACTGAAGTATTGTTGATTTACAATGTTGTATTAATTACTGTACAGCAAAGTGATTCAGTTATACACACGCATGTATACATTTGTGTTTTCCTTTTTGCTCAAATGAGCAGATACATGTGTATTTTATTTCCCCATCTTTCTTAACATAAAAAATGGCATGCTATAGATAACTCTCTTGCACTTTGCTTTTTGCTCATTAATATATCTTAGAAATTACATCAGTTCACAGAGATCGTCATGTGTTTTTCCTGTCACAGTTGTGTGGTACTCCATTGTGTGGATGTACCATATTCCCTATGTTTGGTCATTTGGGTTGTTTCCAGTATTTTGCAATCACAAACAATGCTGTAATGAATAACCTAGTGTATGTGTTTTTGCACTGTTGGAGGTCCATCTTCAGGATGAATTCTTAGAAG
The DNA here is from genome assembly GCF_008692025.1 of Phocoena sinus. NCBI lineage: Eukaryota > Metazoa > Chordata > Mammalia > Artiodactyla > Phocoenidae > Phocoena > Phocoena sinus. The sequence continues at coordinate 16,892,900 of NC_045763.1, read as the reverse complement.
TGAAATGGATAGGTCAAAAAGTAGGTGTGTATGTAGATTTGTTAGCAATTGCAAAATTCCCTTCTGTAAGAGTCCTACCAGTTGGCATTCTCACCAGCAGTAGATGAGTTCTGTTTCCCCACAGCCTCACAGACTGGGTGTGATATTATGCTTTCTCAGTTTTGCTAATCTAATAGATGAGAAATAGAATTTTAAAAATGGTATCATTATAGTTTTAATTTGCATATTTCTTTACCATGGAACTATGGTATTTTTTAATCACACAATCTTTTTTCATAGACGAAACTGCAAAGGAAATCCGAATTGCTTGGTTGGGATTGGTGAGCACATTTGGTTAGGAGAAATAGATGAAAATAGTTTTCATAACATTGATGACCCCAACTGTGAGAGGAGAAAAAAGGTAAGCCATCATTTTTTAAGCGATTTCTATATGGCATTCTTGTGTGTTTTATTTTGTGCCTATGATCAGAAACCATTACTGATTTCAGGTAACCTAAGCAGCTTTAAGATCAGTAGTGGAATTTAAGACTCTAAACCACTTGAACTGGAACAGTTCTTAATGGTATGCTTTAAAACAGGTAGCTATGTAATCCAGTAAGCCTTTAAATAATAGTTTTAGTTCAATGCTGATTCTACGTTTGCTTTAATGTAGCATGTTTTATGTTGAGCTCTTTTTAAGTCTCTTTAAAGGAGGTGGTAAACCCAGGGCACAAGCTCTCAATGATATTACTTTGCTTTCTTGGGCTTGTATTTTTCCATATTATACATACAACAGAAGTTTTACCTTTTTTTTTTTTTTTAACGGTAATACACGTTAATACGTTCTAACGATAAAGCCTGGTGTTTACAAAATAGTCACCTGTATAGGTATTTTCTCTCTTAAAAAGAACGATTCTTTGTAAGTTCAGGAATTCTCCAGCCTTATCTTTGGAAAAAATTGCAACTAACTCCCTCCATCCTCCCATCTCCCAGATCTATAGGATAAAAAGGAACTTTTCTGGAAGTTTCACTTTGTCATTCTGCTGAATGCTGGGCTCTTAGGAATATAGCAAATGAAAAACCTATGTACATATGTTTAAAATTGATGTTTCCTAGAGCCAACTAACTGTTCTCTAAGCTTAGATTTAAGTGGCTGGAGAAGGCTAGAGATGCTGTCCTAAGTCTTTCCCCACTCCCATAGTAATAAACCCAAATGGGGCTTTCATGATAATTATGCCCTAACCTTTCCTGAGAGAGGCTCACAGGGTTTAGTGGTTGAGGCAGTTTAACACATTTTTAATCAAATTAAAAAAAAAATACTTCTCAGGCTTCCCTGGTGGCGCAGTGGTTGGCAGTCCGCCTGCCAATGCGGGGAACGCAGGTTCATGCCCCAGTCCGGGAGGATCCCGTGTGTCGCGGAGCGGCTGGGCCCGTGGACCGTGGCCGCTGAGCCTGCGCGTCCAGAGCCTGTGCTCCACGATGGCAGAGGCCACAGCAGTGAGAGGCCCGCGTAATGCAAAAAAAAAAAAAAAAACAAAAAACATAATTTTTTTATTTAAGGGGAAACTGGTTTTATAATTGTAAATTTTGTGTCTTTGTAGAACTCATTTGTGGGCCTCACTAACCTTGGAGCTACTTGTTATGTCAACACATTTCTTCAAGTGTGGTTTCTTAACCTGGAGCTTCGGCAGGCGCTCTACTTATGTCCAAGCACCTGTAGTGACTACATGATGGGAGATGGTATCCAAGAAGAGAAAGGTGAGTGGGGATGGGTATGGGGAGGGCTCACTGCTGAGCTTTTTGCTAGCTAGACCACTTTGAACCAACCATATAGAGGAAACTTCAACTACAGTTTCCCTCTGTAATACACTGTGATTGCAGTCCATTAAATTCTAGTGATTGAGAGAAATCAGTCAGTAAAGCAGACAATGTTACTCTTTTGCCTAGTTTGAGAGACTTAATAAATACTTCAGTGTACCCACAGCCTTTTGTCTTGATTCCCAAATAGGCTGATTTACAAAATACCCTCTAAAATTAAGATTAAATTAACCAACCTTGGCAAAGCAAGCTACTAATGTGCGACTACACTCATTGCAAATTTAGAAATCAGTTTCAGATTGTTCTAGTGGAATTATTTAGTTTTTTTATGAATGATATGTGGATTGTTATTCCTAATTGATATTTCTATTTAGAGATTATTCTCTTTGAGATGGAATTCCATGGAATGACCAGCTTTTTCTTCTCAAAGCTGGGGGATAGAGGGAAGTGAGTATAAGATTACACAGGTCTAGGAGCTCCAGGTTGGGAACCTTTGATTCTTGTTCTCATTTGTAAATCCTGTGCTATCTATTATGTGATCTGACTTGGGCACACAGCTCATGTCTTTGGCTCTGAGAGAGAAAAGATAGGGTTCCTAAGTCCCACATCTTCCTTCTTGCTGCTCTTTAGATAATTGTAATACTTTTGGTCCTTGTTAACAGTTCAAAACAGTGCTTAAAAGTTCTTAAGTTGGTTTCCCCAAAGCTTTATTCCTATAGTTCTGAATATTTGAATCTAGATTAATAGTATAGAAGGTATTGATATTTAAAGAATTAGTGTATGTAAAGGATGAGTAATGGAAAATGGATCATTTTTAAGTTTTAGCATTGTTTTTGCTGAAGTATAAATTTACCAATGAGAAGATAGCTAAATAACAAGTGGAAACTAAATGTCTATTTTGTAAAATGATGTACCATGGCCACCTTTGGGTATTGTGGTTTTAATATGTATCTTCAAGAGATGTGTTTTTTTTTGTTTTGTTTTTTTAATTTCTAAACACTTAGATTTTACTATTTCACCAAAGCCCTTAACCTTGTTCTCGGATAAGAGTGTGCATTTCTGGTGCTATTAGCAGACACAGTGCAGTGTAGTGAGAAGGGTTTGTGTTGGAAATGATGGGACTTGAGTTCTAGTCCCAGCTCCACTACTCCTTTATTTTACAGATAGGAAAACCAGCAGAGGATAAGTTATTTAAGATCTCATGTAGTATCTAATCTGTAAAATAAGAAAGTTGGAGTAGATACAAACTTACTTGAAGGGCTTTTAACATCCTGTAAAGCCCCTGCACCCCAGGAAGTAAGATTTTTAATCTTTGTTTTACGAATGAACTATTGACTTCCTTTTCACAATTGGTGAGTCACAATTGGTAGTAAAGAGGTAAACCATTCAGACCAGTCAGGAGACAAACTACACAATGATTTGAACTGACAAAAAATTATTAATAGGAAATTAGAGTAATAGGGGAATTGGTTAGTAAGAATTAAAGAGGACTTGAAAAAACACAGATATAGCAGATAGGGGAACAGCCACTACCCCAAGGGCTGGAAAAGAATACAGAAGGAGGAGTCCCACACCCCCACTGACCAGGCCTGAGATCCAGACCTCACTGGAGAAAGCACTGCCTACCTGAGCTCACTGGATGGCCAAGAAGGTGCTGAGATGCCTCAGTGGGTTTCGTTGCTGGAAACTGTCCTCAGGGAGGTACTGGGCCTTGGAATCTCTTGCAGAGAGTGTCCAGGAGGTCATTCACAGGGTGGTCATTCAGGAGGAAATGCCTCACAAGAGGCATCCCACTGAAGCTACCAGAGGAGGTGTGGGGAGAAGCTGCTGGCCACTGCTGGCTGAGGGAGCCCACAGAGCCTGGTGAGACACGGAGTGGAACCCTGGAGCGCCCTCTACTGACAAGACTCAACTTTACACTAGCTGGCAAAGGAGGAATCTTTGCAGAGCTCATCTCTGTTAGCACAGAGCAAGCAAAGAAGGGTGGATTTGGAGCTGAGAGGGAATTAATCGATAACTGGCACAGAAGAGAATACACAAATCTTTTAGGGCTCTTGAGATTCATGCTTCCTATTTTCATACCTTCTCCGAACTCACTAGAACTTGAAAGTAAATTTTAAGATTTTTAACAGTATATTGTTATATTGTTCATTCAAGTTTGAATCAGTATGCTTGAGATGGCTGTCATTTGCTCTGTTTGTGGCAAGTTCACATTAATGAGATTATATTAAAGTATTTGGCCATTTAATGCAAATAGTAAATATAGTGTATGGTTTTTATTACTGGAATGGATGTTTCGGTGTGATTTGACACTGTAGAAGCCATAGTCATGATTGCTATTGTTGTTGTAACATATGTATAGCCTCTTGCCTTTAGGGGATGCATATAGACAGTCATGGCTGCCTCATGACTTCCAAAAGATGTGATTACTGATTTCTTTTAAAGTTTTAAAACTATAATAAAACATTATTATAGTTTGGATATAAGGGTGTTTAATTATAATTATGTTCTCATGTGAAGAGGAGTACATATTTTTTAAAAGTAGCAGTTTTTAAAAGAACAAACATTTCTTTAATAGATTATGAGCCTCAAACAATTTGTGAGCATCTCCAGTACTTATTTGCCTTGTTGCAAAACAGTAATAGGCGATACATTGATCCATCGGGATTTGTTAAAGCTTTGGGCTTGGACACAGGGCAGCAGCAGGTAAGAACCTTTTATTTTTTTAAATATATAAAGCATTCCTTACAATCTTTATAGAAAGAAATGAAGAAATTTTTAAAAATTAATTTTTTTCTATTTTATTTACTGTTCAGTATATTATACATTTTCCTTGATCTCATTTCTGAAAATCCATATGTGGGCACAAACTGATCCAGCATAGCTCTAGTCCTTGTTCCAAAATGCTAAGTTCAAAGTACAGATAGTTTCTGGATTATTTTACTTAATTACTATTTGTAACAGAAATTGAAAAGCAGGTCTGATTTTTTTTTTTTCTTTCTATTAACCCAAACCTGTATTGTAGGATGCCCAAGAATTTTCAAAGCTCTTTATGTCTCTTTTGGAAGATACTTTGTCTAAACAAAAGAATCCCGATGTGAGGAACATTGTGCAACAGCAGTTCTGTGGGGAATATGCTTATGTAACTGTGTAAGTGTGTTTCCACTTTTTCATCATACATTTTATTCTAAGGTGGTTGCTTCTGTGTCTTCTAGTTCAGTTCCAGGTTATGGATTTAGTGGCCTATCATGGGACCTGAAGTATTTATAGTAATACGTTTCCATGGGAGCATGTAAACAACTGACTAGATAATTGCAGTTGAACCCATCCATGTGTTGGGAACTGTGGTTGAGCTCTTGCTGTTTATTTCATGGCTGTGGTCTGGGCTGAAAGCATGAGATTGGAGCCTGCTGGAGTACTAAAAGTAAAACAACTCTTAAACTTTTTCCTAAGCATAAAGTGCGTGGCCTCATCAATCACTTTGTTTTTATTTTTTTGAATATACATAGTGTAGATAATTTCAATGACAGAATTAAGGTAATAAATGCTTCTTTGTGTATTTAGTACAGTAGAACGTTATTGCTTTTCCCACTCTGATCTTAATTTTATCACTCTGCTTTATTATAGGTGCAATCAGTGTGGCAGAGAATCTAAGCTTTTATCAAAGTTTTATGAACTGGAGTTAAATATCCAAGGCCACAAACAGTTAACAGATTGTATCTCAGAATTTTTGAAGGTATTCAGATTTTGGCGTATATGTTGTTTCTGCTCATTAACACTACTCTGAATGTCTTTGATTTTATGAATAAATTCATCATTTCAACTTTTTCTACATACGAGTGTCTCTGTTTATGTAATGATGTAGAAGAGACTTTGTAAATTATAAAATATTAAAGTAGGCTGCATTTAAAATAATTTTGGGGGCTTCCCGGGTGGCGCAGTGGTTGAGTCCTCCTGCCGATGCAGGGGACATGGGTTCATGCTCCGGTCCAGGAAGATCCCACATGCCACGGAGCAGCTGGGCCCGTGAGCCATGGCCGCTGGGCCTGCGTGTCCGGAGCCTGTGGTCCGCAACGGGAGAGGCCACAACAGTGAGAGGCCCGTGTACCGCAAAAAAATAAATAATTTTTGACTGTTTCAGTTTATTTTATATGTAGAGTTATGTATGTGCAAAAACTCGTGTGATTGGGGTGTAACAGAGTAAGAAAATATAAGTGATGTTACCATAAGGTTAATTTACTTTTTCATTTAATGAGAACTAGACAGTGTTGAATGCAAATATTTTTTTTACATCAAATACGACCATTCTTCAGCCTCTCCACTCCATATCTGTGTGTGTGTGTGTTTATTTTGGCCACACCAGGCGGCATGCGGGATCTTAGTTCCCCAACCAGGGATTGAACCCGTGCACCATGCATTGGGAGCACGGATCCTTAACCACTGGACAGCCAGGGAAGTCCCTCTTTGTATATTTAGATTTACGCAGAGACAGGGAAATGGTTCCCCTTTGTTCGGAGTAGAAAAGTTGCTAAGAGGCAGCCTTTGTTATCATGTAGGAACAGACACATAGCATGGTATTGATAGGTGAGCTTATTATATAGCTTCCTTTCTTAAAATAATTTTGTACTTTTCCTCTTCCTTTAGCACAACCATTAGAATGCTTGAAGTTCTCATTTATTGGGTTCATTCAGCTAAATATTGAGTGCTTACATGTTCAGGCAGTGTTTCAGCTGTTGGGAATAACCATATGGAACAAAACAGACATTTTTGCCTTTAAGAAGCTTATAGTGATAATGGTATGGGGACCAGTGACGGACAATAAAATAAATGGAAGTAAAACATCTAGTGTGTCAACTGTAATAAGGGCTATGGAGAAAACTAAAGCGGGGAAGGGGCATGGAGCATGTGGAGTGTGATTGAAAGTGGAGTAGTGAGTCATCCAAGAATTGGGGAGAAGAGTGTCTGGGGCAGGTGAAATAGCAAGTGTAGAGCATGAGACAAGAATGTGCCTGGGGTTTGAGGAATAGCAGGGAGGTCAGTGTGGTTGAAACATAGGGAGGATGATAGAAGATGACATTGTGGAGGTAACTAAGGACCATATCAGACAGGGCCTGGTAGACCTTTGTTGGAAATTTGACTCTGAGTGAGATGAGATACCATGTAGGGCTGTATGCATAGGAGTGATGTAATCTGTTTCAACAGGATAACTCTGGTTGCTGTCTTGAGAATAGGCTGATGGTGGGGCAAGGGGGCAGACAGAAGGAGTTGATGGTGGCTTGGACCAAGGGTTAGCTGGAGAGGTGATAAGCAGTGTTTGGATTTTTTCAAAGTAGAGCTGATAAAATTGTAGATTGGATATGGGGAAAAAGAGAGGAGTCAGGGATCACTAAAGTTTTGCCCTGAGCAACTGGAAGAATAAAGTTGGCATAACTAAGATGTGAAGGAGTGTGGGAAGAGCAGGTTTGGCAGAGGAATTAGGAATTTGCAGTGGGGCATGTTAGATTTGATAGGTATAGTTCAGGGGAGAAGTCAGGGCTTGATCAAATCACCAAGGGCATGAGAGAGACGAAGACCAAGGACGGAAGGAACCCTGGGACATTCAAACATTAAGAGATCAGAGAGATAGGGGAGCAGCTAGTCAAAGATGCTGAGGGGGATGTGAGTTGAGTAAATAGGCGAGTGTGGCTTCCTGGATCAAATGAATAAAGTGGTGGTACTAGTATTGTATTACTGTATTTATTGTCTTGTAGTGTAATCTGTACCAAAAAGCTGTTATAGAAACATAAAGGAAGTTGAGGTCTATCCCGATGGAGCTTTTTCTGTAAACCTACAGCATTGGAAACACCTCATAGAGTAACTATGTGGTTTCCTTTACTCATAGAACTACCTGTTATATCTGTGGGAAAGAACTAACTATAAGACAGAGCTGCCAGGGCTTCCCTGGTGGCTCAGTGGTTGAGAGTCCGCCTCCTGATGCAGGGGATGCGGGTTCGTGCCCTGGACTGGGAGGATCGCACGTGCCGCGGAGCGGCTGGGCCCATGAGCCACGGCCGCTGAGCCTGTGCATCCGGAGCCTGTGCTCCGCAACGGGAGAGGCCACAACAGTGAGAGGCCTGCGTACTGCAAACAAAAAAAAAAGACAGAGCTGCCAAGTAAACTGTGAAAAACCTAACAGTCAGACTTTTTTTAATCTTAGGTATTGGCATATCCCAACGATCTGTACTGTTGTAGGATGTGATAGCTTAGGAATGAATATGATTTGAACTTAATACAATTTTAGAGGGTGTCAAATTCAGAACCAGGCATATCCATCAATACAATTTTAGAGGGTGTCAAATTCAGAACCAGGCATATCCATCTCCTGACCCTAAACATGGTCCTACAGTAAATTGCTTGAGGAAACTGGATCCCAAAGGTTATAGGTGGGGAATTTTGAAGTGTGTCCGTATTCCATTGGAGATCAAAGAAGCCCAACTAAAAGAGTTGTGGACTGACTGACATGACAGCTATGGATTGAGCAAAACTTCTTTTTGAAAGGGATATCTTATCTTGAAGATTATGACTTTGGAGATTATCACTAAAATAATCACTAAGGTGATTGGCAGTGGAAAGAATCAGAACATGTGAAATTCCTTAAAAATTTATTGACTTAAATAATTTTGCCTATGTTACACATAATAAAAAAAAACCCTTTACACTGTGCAGAAAGTCAGCATAAAAAAAAAGGAAAAATTTAAAAAGAAACCACCATTAGCTCTAACATTGCGTTTTCTGCACTCTTAGTTTTGTGTCATGAATGTGGTTCAGTAACTTTAACTGTGTGTGTGTTTGAAATTTATATATATAATTTCATATTCATTGCCCATATGTAGTTTCTGCCCATTTTCACTGTTTTAAAATTAATTTTGCTGCATCAAAGTACCTATTATTTCTTTTATTTAATTAATTTATTTATTTTTGGCTGCGTTGGGTCTTCGTTGCTGTGCGTGGGCTTTCTCTAGTTGTGGAGAGCGAGGGCTACTCCTTGTTGCAGTGTGCGGGCATGGGCTTCTTATCGCGGTGGCTTCTCTTGTTGCAGAGCACGGGCTCTAGGTGCACAGGCTTCAGTAGTTGTGGCTCGCGGGCTTAGTTGCTCCACGGCATGTGAGATCTTCCCAGACCAGGGTTCGAACCCGAGTCCCTTGAATTGGCAGGCAGATTCTTAACCACTGTGCCACCAGGGAAGCCCCTTATGATTTCTTTTCTAAACCTACTTCCTTACAATTCCCAGAATTGGGATTATCAGGAGAAAAGATCTAAAGCCAAGTATTTTTAAAATCATACGTTTTGGAAAGAGAAACATTAGTTTTAAATCATTGTATACAAATTAATAGTGTCACTGCTAAGCTAATACAATCTTATGTGTCCATTATTTATAATAACTTGATCTTAAAGAGCTTGAATAGAAATATAAGCTATTAACTAAAATGAAATTATAATTTGCATCATAGGGTTGATCACTTAAAAAAATCTTTTCTTTTTTTTTAATGTGTCTTATTCCTGATCAGGAAGAAAAATTAGAAGGAGACAATCGATACTTTTGTGAAAACTGTCAAAGCAAACAGAATGCAACAAGGAAGATCCGACTCCTTAGTCTTCCTTGTACTCTGAACTTACAGCTAATGCGTTTTGTCTTTGACAGGTAAATATGTGCATGTCGTAGTATTTGTTGCTCACTGTGGACTAGTATGTACAGATTTTACCATAGATAAGATAGTAAAATGCTTATAATTTGAAAGTCAAGATTTGGGGATGAAAGTTACAGCCTGTCATAATTAAGAACTAGAAAAATAGAGAATCCTTATTTTTTATTCTGAAAAATTATTAAAAACTTCCAAGGAAAAGCAGACATTTAGGTAGGAACTGAATTTCCTTGACATTATGTTTTATTGTATAAGGACTTGAGTAAATTTTCTGCTCACTACAGTACGTCCCCCATTCCCATGGAGATAGATCAGGCAATTTTTTTTCACATGTGCATTTCTTCTGTAAAGCAGGAACATGTATGGTTTCCTTTGTAATAAAACAAAAACTTCTAGAAATGTACTGTTTGGAATTAGCACTTTAAATTCATACCTTTTAGGGTGTTGATTATTTATTGCCCAATTCTAAGACAGTATCATGTTTTGAGCAAGATTGCTAAATGAAATCTACCTAGCTGCTATCCAGTTTACTAAAATAACCAGTAGACCTTATACACTGTTTTATGGTTGTTTTAAATATAAATATTAGCTTTTTCTTGGTTAGGCAAACTGGACATAAGAAAAAGCTGAATACCTACATTGGCTTCTCAGAAATTTTGGATATGGAGCCTTATGTGGAACACAAAGGTAATATTTTTACCAAGCAGTGATAATTATAATGCTCAGAGATGAACTTGTGATCTATTTGTGTTCAGTACAGAGTAGCATTTTACTACTAAATTTTATTTGCTAATCTTTGAGAACAAAGGCATTTTAGGTGAGCCGATATGTTACTTTCATTTTCTATGAGTGAGTACATAACAAATATTAGATGGTTCATGGATGTATATTGGGGTTGGCCAAAATGTTCGTTCACGGAAAAACCCAAACAAACTTTTTGGTCAACCCAGTATATAATTAATGGTATAAAAGAATAAAAAATGAAAAATACTTCGCTGTTCCTGTACTCAAGGCTTGTTACCTTAGCCTCAATACCATATCTGTAATTCCTCGTAAAATTAAGGGTCTCCAAGCTGCCTCCATTCACGTTTTTAAAAAACATTTTCTCAAAAACATTAGATGGCCTAGTTCCAATATTTATGCTATAATTATATATATGACCACCGATAAGTTGTAGGATGTTATGACAGAGTCTCTAATAACTTACTCTTCTTTTTCTTTTGGGAGTCTTCATCTTACCAAACAGGATGATTCTTGTTAGAGAAAAGAAACATCTTGCCCTTTGTTTCTCCTGCCCGTACTGGACAGACCATTTTTTTTTTTTTTTTTTTTTTTTTTTTTAATTTATTATTTATTTATTTTTGGCTGCATTGCGTCCCCGTTGCTGCGCGCGGGCTTTCTCCAGCTGCGGCTCGTGGGCTGTAGGCACGCGGGCTTCAGTAGTTGTGGCGCACGGGCTTCGTTGCTCCGCGGCATGTGGGATCCTCCCGGACCAGGGCTTGAACCCGTGTCCCCTGCACTGGCAGGCGGATTCCCAACCACTGCGCCACCAGGGAAGCCCTGGACAGACCATTTTACTTCTCTTTTAAGATTGACCTTAATGTTTGTGAAATTTTTAATACAGAAATTATACCATAAACTCTGTCTCCATAGAAAAGTTCTGGTGGCAGCTTATAAATAGAAGCAAGCCATAAAGTAAAACCTTCAACAGGAATGATTGGGGAGGTTGGGGGAAGTGATGTGGTAAATATTTAAGCCTTAAAATGTATGGTGCTCTCTAATCAGTACTGGAATTTAAAATTTACACCTGTGGAAGAAGGAAACTACTGTAGAAGTTGCTGCTGGACTTTGTTACTATTATATTTGGCTGAATGAATAAACTTTAGCAGTTCACTTTACATAGTAGTTTGCTTCCTGCCTCCTTTGTTTAGGTAATTATTTGAAATTAGAAAAGCCTGATGGCTTAGTGATTTCTCGGGGTCAGAAACTTAGGAGATGTAAAAGTATTCTTTTTTTTTTTTTTTTTTTTGGGTGCGCTGTGTGGCTTGCAGGATCTTAGTTCCCCGACCAGGGATTGAACCCCAGGCCACTGCAGTGAAAGCATCCAGTCCTAACCCTGGACAGCCAGGGAATTCCCAAATTATTCTTTTCCTTGACTCCAGTGTATGATTTCGAATAGTTCTTATTATTCAATTTATTATATATTTGTCCAATTTATATTGTAAAGAAAACCTTTGTCCATAATAGGTCAAAAAAGCTGTATATATAATTTTAGTATGTTGGATTACTAAGTAATTTTTTTTTTGTTTTGTTTTTTTTGTGGTACGCGGGCCTCTCACTGTTGTGGCCTCTCCTGTTGTGGAGCGCAGGCTCAGCGGCCATGGCTCACAGGCCCAGCCGCTCCGCGGCATGTGGGATCTTCCCGGACCGGGGCACGAACCCGTGTCCCCTGCATCGGCAGGCAGACTCTCAACCACTGCGCCACCAGGGAAGCCCTACTAAGTAATTTTTAATTAGAGAAATAAAAATTCTTATTTTAGAATTGTTAGCTATGACTGGTAAAATTAATCCAGTAGTTTGTAGTTATAGACCTGTTCACACTCTTTTGTAATGTTTGTTATACAAATGTATTACCTCATATAGGTAGAATACTAGAAACAAATTAACTTGTTATAATTGCACAGGGTTCATTCTACATAATTAGGAAAATTCAGAAAGCATAAAGAAGAGTTATAAATAAGAGCCACTTGTAATTCTATGACCCAGATAACCAGTATTTATATTTTCCTAAATTCTTATTCATGTATGTCTATACACACATATCCACACAAAATGGAAAAGATAGATCTAAAAGATGATCTATTTTTTAAAGGAGAACTCATTTGCTTCTTTAAATAGTGGACCTGCAGATACACGGAGATATGTAGACAGAGGGATTCTCATACCTTGAACATTCAGCAGCTTACCCTCTAACTCCTGCCATATTTCATGGGGATTTTAATATCCCTGTAGACCATTTTAAGAGTCTGAATAAAATTCATAGACTTTTAGAAGAAACCAATTACATTTAAAGATTTTTGTTGATGTGGATCATTTTTGAAGTCTTTATTGAATTTGTTACAATATTGCTTCTGTTTTATGTTTTGGTTCCTTGGCCACGAGGCACGTGGGGTCTTAGCTCTCCACCAAGGATTGAACCCGCACCCGCACCCCCTGCATTGGAAGGCGAAGTCTTAACCACTGGACTGCCAGGGAAGTCCCAGAAACCAATTACATTTAAATGTAGTTATCAAAATACTGACACAAATTTGTAATACAGTAATATAAGTGCAAACCAAAGAACAGGTTCCAGTGGTCAAAACCACTGGAATTCTTAAGTTGATGAGTACAGTAAATTGATAAGTATAAAATCAGCTTATCTGCAACAATGATAATGTGGTAATGAAAACCGTGATGTCTGTTGGTAGAAGAGTCACAGTTACTGCTAATCCTTCTGTGGTTTATTGTCGTCATTAATAATTTAGGGAATACTACTAAGTACCACTGTTGTAGACAGTCTTCAGCTGACCTCATTAACAACTTCTCTCCTTCAGTGATTTTGTCTTTCACTCTGCCTCAGTCCTTCTGAGGGTCATAGCTACCTTTTTCTTCCATAGTTTAAATTTCATACATCTTATTCCATCCTATTTTTCCTCTTCTTAAAATTATAAAATGTAACACATTCATCGAAGTTACAATACAAAAATGTATGGCTCAGAGAATTATCACAAAGTGAATATCTTCACGAGTACCACCCAGGTCAAGAAAAAACATTCCCAGTACTCCAAAGATTCCTGTGTGCCCCACCCAGTTGCAATCTCCTTCCTCCTGAAATATAGCCAGTAATCTGACTTATGTGGAAATCACTTTTTTTTTTTTTTTGTGGTACGCGGGCCTCTCACTGCTGTGGCCTCTCCCGTTGCGGAGCACAGGCTCCGGACGCGCAGGCTCAGCGGCCATGGCTCATGGGCCCAGCCGCTCTGCGGCATGTGGGATCTTCCCGGACCGGGGCACGAACCCGCGTCCCCTGCATCGGCAGGCGGACTCTCAACCACTGCGCCACCAGGGAAGCCCTGGAAATCACTTTTTTATCTTTTTGCTTTAGCATTTTACCGTGTAAGCTTGTACCCCTAAACATTATAGTTTAGTTTACCCTTTTGCCTCCTGGGATATAGCCAGGCGAAATCTAACGCATCATTAAATCTTAATCTGCCTCCTCTGCTCCTTCATCTGGGCCATTGATTCCTGGAGAAAAACACCACAGTATGTCTGTCTCTCTTCTTAACCTTTTTATTTTGGAGAATTTCAAATTTATATGAGAAAATCCAATCTGACAGTTTTGATCTTTTAACTGGATCAGTTCATCTATTTATACTCCTAATTCCTCTAATTCAAATTTACATCACTTTTTATAGTTCCCTGTCACTTGCATATATTTTCAAGTTTCTCATTTCTCTAAACAGAGAGAGCCCAGTTTTATAATCCATGACTGATATTGGTGGAATATTATTCAGGTTTATTTTTGCTGTCTGATTTGGTTATTTTAATGTTGCCATGTCTTCCGTACCTGGTTATCTCTGGAAAATTTTTTATTTTTTATTTTTGCCGCACTGCATGGCATGTGGGATCTTGTTCCCTCACCAGGAATCGAACCTGCGCCCCCTGCAGCGGAAGTGCAGAGTCTTAACCACTGGACCACCAGGGAAGTCCCTGGAAAATTTTTTACGGGGATTCACTTAGGGCTGGGATGAAGCCACCTCCTTCAGAGAGACCTCAGGTTTCTTTCTGCCAGGCACCTGGGGTCCCTACTAGTTAGGTATCATCACAGATCAAGTTCACTGCTTGAGGTTCCCTTGCTCACTCACGCTATAAGAACCCGGCCAATTTAACACCATGACATTTCCCCCTATTCTCTTCCTGTTGTTCTGCTCAGGGTTAAGGAGTTTTCTTTAGGTTCCCTGAGGTTGGGAGTGGAGACGTTGTTTCTTACCTGAGGTTGGGGAGTGGAGAGGTTGTTTCTTACCTGAGGTGGGGAGTGGAGAGGTTGTTTCTTACCTGAGGTTGGGAGTGGAGAGGTTGTTTCTTTCTTCCCTGAGGTGGGGAGTGGAGAGGTTGTTTCTTACCTGAGGTTGGGAGTGGAGAGGTTGTTTCTCGTTCACCTTTTCCATGAAGTGATTGGGAGAGTGCCGTGTAGTAGAAAGAAGAGTGGGTAGGTGAGTCTAGGTAAGCCCTAAAACGTGGAGTGTGGAAGTGCCCACCTGGTGGATACAACCTGGGCTGGGCTGTTTGCTATTACTGTTTTTTTTTTTTTTTTTTTTTTTTTTTTTTTGCGGTGTGTGGGCCTCTCACTGTTGTGGCCTCTCCCGTTGCGGAGCACAGGCTCCGGACACACAGGCTCAGTGGCCATGGCTCACGGGCCCAGCCACTCCGTGGCATGTGGGATCTTCCTGGACCGGGGCATGAACCCGTATCCCCTGCATCGGCAGGCAGACTCCCAACAACTGCGCCACCAGGGAAGCCCTGCTATTACTATTTTGTTCTTTCAGTGATTAACCTGGAAATTATAACATACCTAACTGTTAGAGTTCCTCTAGAAACAGTACAAGGACCTCAAACCACTAGGAAATCGATATTCTCCTAAGTTGTTTATTGTTTTCGTATGTGTTTTAGTTCTACCTTAAAAAAAAAACTGATAAGGGGAATCCTATGCCAGGGGCCTGGGTTCGATCCCTAGTTGGGGAAGTAAGCTCCTGCAAGCTGCTTGGTGTGGCCACAGCTGCCAAACACACACACACACACACACACACACACACACACACACACACACACACACTAGCCCTCATAGGATGCCTTACTATCTATAGAATTATTGTTGTTATTTTACCTACCTCCTTTGTTTATCATTCCTTTTAATATTCTAGACCGTCTGGAACACTTGAATTAAGTTTGTAAAAATGCCTTTAGTAAGGGTCTGTTGGTATCAAGTTATTTTCAGCATACTGTCTGGAAGTATATTTATTTCTTGTTGTGAAATTTACTCTAAGGATTAACAGTTATTTTCACTCAGTACAATTGGAGATTCTGTTGTCTTAGGGCTTCCTTTGTTGCTGTTGTAAAGTTGGTTGTGGTTTAATTCTTGTTTCTTTATAGGTGACCTGTTTTATTTTGTCTGATTTTGAAGATCTTTTTTTTGTTTGTTTGTTTTTGTTTTGGTGTTTTGCAGTGCCACTGTGACCTGCTTGGGTTGAATTTTAGTGTATTTATCCTCCCTAAAGGATAAATTTCTCAACCATTATGTCTTTTTTTTTTTTTTTAACCATTATGTCTTAATTTTTTTTTCTCTTTTCCATTCATTCATCTCTCCTTCTGGAATTATATTAGTCATGTATTAAGATTTTAACTTTAAAAAAAAAAAAAAGATTTTAACTTTGCCATCCATGTCTCCTAACTCTTGCTTTGTCCTGCATTCTACCTAACTTTTCTCAGGTCTACCTTCTACTTTAATGATTCTCTATTTAGGCAAACCTAATTGCGCTGTTAAAACTTGGGTAGAGTTTCGACTTTCAGTTATTGTAATTTTCATTTCTAGAAGCTTGATTTGGTTCTGTATCACATCTTTCATTTTTTATAATCTCATTCCTTACTTTTAGTTTTTATTCTATCATTTATTTCTTTAAACATAACGTTCTACTTATTTTTACTTTTTCCAGTAACTGAGATGAAAAACTTCATGGGTTATTTACCTGTTGTTTCCTGCCTCTCAGTTATAGTGACTTGTGTCCTTTGTGTTTTGTGTTGTGTTTGTATGTGTTTATGTGTATGTTGGACTGAATTCATATTCCTTAGAACTGTCACTCATTCTAGGACCACATCAAACTACATTCTTGGCTTGAGGTTTTTCTGTCTTCCTAGGTAGTATGAATTCTTGGTTGAAATATTCATGAGGGCTAGATTCTTAAAAACTTGCAACAGATATTTGTTTTTTTCCTCACCCCAAGAGTCAAAGTATAAAGCAGATAATTTTTTCCTACTATTTCCTCTGCAGGGTAGGTTCATTTCTCCTTATTTCTTAAACTGAAGAACCCTAGTTTCACGATGTGAGTCCACTTCTAGACTCCTCACCTTTTAAGGATCTTAGCTTTGGTCCCACAAACCTCTTAAATGTGAAAAAAACAGTTGAAGTTGATAAAGTTTCACCTAATACTCTCAGGAGGAAATTGGTTTCATCTTCCTTAACCTCCTAGCTTCCTGCCTTCACATAGTATTTGGCTTCTGAGAATTCTTCATTTGTTGCCAGATGATCATTGCATCTTAAAAGATTTTAAAGTATTTTTATCTTAGTATTTTAAATTTATTTTCAGCTGGGGGGGGTTAGATGGGCTTTGCTTCAGGTATTAATCTGCATTACCGTGTCCCCCCACTGAGCTAAAGGAATGCAGGACTTTGTCATTTCAGTCAACTGCTGTATTCTCCATGCCTAAAACAGTGTCTAGAATGTTTATTATTTGTTGAATGAGTGACTGGCTATACCTTTATGACTGACTTCTTGCAGTTTTAAGGAAATTACAGTGATGAAACAAAGATATGTGTGCAAAGATTTTTATGACAAAAGTAATTATTTAATGGCCATAAAATGCTACCAGTTTAAATGTCCAGCAGTGAGGGAGTGGTTCAATATAATGTGGTACTTGTATATAGCCACTATAAATAATTTTCAGAAGAATATTTAATGATGTGGAAAGATGTTAATGATATATTTGTTGGAAAAAAATCTATAAGTTTCAATATTAATAGTGGTTATGTCTGTGTTGTAGGATTGCTGATGAATTTTTCTAATTTTTATTAATAAAATGTGTAGTAGCAGTGATTGCTTTAAGTACAGTTTCCTCCCTATAATTAAAGTTCAGAATGTTTAAAAGATTTTTTTCAAACTTAAAAATATTTTGTCTTAAAACGTAAATGTTCATTCATTTGCTGATATTTTGATGTATGGATAAAGCCTTCTCTTCTTGCATAAACCATGTGCATAGTAGATAGGCTGTGATATGTAGGTTTTGTGTATTTATTTTAATTTATCTATTTTATTTATTATTTATTTTTGGCTGCGTTGGGTCCCCGTTGCTGCATGCGGGCTTTCTCTAGTTGCTGCAGGCGGGGGCTACTCCTCGTTGAGTTGCACAGGCCTCTCATTGCGGTGGCTTCTCTTGTTGAGAAGCACGGGCTCTAGGCACGCGGGCTTCAGTAGTTGTGGCACGCGGGCTCAGTAGTTGTGGCTCGCGGGCTCTAGAGCGCAGGCTCAGTAGTTGTGGCGCACAGGCTTCATTGCTCCGCAGGATGTGGGGTCTTCCCGCAGCAGGGATCGAACCCGTGTCCCCTGCATTGGCAGGCGGACTCCCAACCACTGCGCCACCAGGGAAGCCCCGGTTTTGTTTATTTAAAGTGGAATAGTTAATAATTTAAAATACTCATAAAGAAATCTGAGTGCAGAACCCAGTCTAGATTTTTATTGTTTCTTTCTCTGTATTTTCTATTTGTCTTGTCTACACCGATTTTTCCCCCCCTCTTTTGGCCGTGCCACGAGGCTTGTGGGATCTTAGTTTACCCTGACGAGGGATCAAACCCACGTCATCGGCATTGAAAGCACCGAGTCCTAACCACTGGACGACCAGTGAATTCCCTTGTCTACACCTATTTTGAAAGCAATTTTCCTTAATGACTTATCTCCAATTTTTAAAAAAGATTTTTCTTTTTTCTAGAAACAATAGCTTTTTAGTTTTGCACTCAAATCTTATTAGTTTGTGTATAGTTAATTTTTGTAATAAGTTGGAAAATATGAACAACTGATTCTTGGTAAGCATATGGCTCAGCCTGTTAATGCAGAAGGGAAAGTGTACTTCAGAATGGCTTCGTAACCCTGAGTGCCCAGAATGCCGTAGCTTTCCACCTGTATATTTTGCAGAGGGAATGGAGAGTTGATACAGTGAGCTGCTTAAAACAATGCCTGCTACTTTATTTTATGAGACTAAATTCTTTAAATCTTAGGTGACATATTTTGAACTCTGTCAGATGCATAAAGAATTGTAATCATTACAATTCAGGCTCAGGATATAAGAAGAAATAATGTTATCCAAAATTTCTTTCATTTTTCCCCTTTCTCCTTCCGTAGGTGGGTCCTATGTGTATGAACTCAGTGCAGTCCTCATACACAGAGGAGTGAGTGCTTATTCCGGTCACTACATTGCCCATGTGAAAGATCCACAGTCTGGTGAATGGTATAAGTTTAATGACGAAGACATAGAAAAGATGGAGGGGAAGAAATTACAACTAGGGATTGAGGAAGATCTAGGTAAAACCTTTAAGTTGTGAGTGCCCTTTTAAAATATAATTTTTTTTTTTACCAGAAATGTTTGTGATAAATTATTATGGCCCAAGATTGTTATGGACTATCAAGGCTATTTGCATTTCTTAAACACATGAAATCTCTGAACATCTGTTATAGAAATGCTTGAATTTTTTTAAAAAATGATTTTGCTCCAGAGATGGTTTCCATAATGTCATGTTTTCAGTACAGTTTGAAGGCACAAATTTAATTTTCAATTAACAGGTTAATTGTGGGCAGCTAGGGAAGAGGATGGTGAGTATTAAGCTAAAAATTATGAGTAGTAGATGTAATATAGTAGGATTTGTAGTCCTTTTCTCTGGGTCAGGAAATTTATTTGGGGGAAATAAGTATAGCAGGGGAACTTTGTTCCCTGAGCAATGTCTACCCCTCTCCGTTAAGTATCTTACTCCATCCCTAGAGTGTGGAGCAGTGCCTCTGGGGAATAAGCTGGCTTGCTGTTTTGTAGTAATGAGGTCTGCTGTAAACGATACCTCCTGAAATAGTATTATTCTAGTGTGTAGCTCTCATCACCTCGGTTTTCGTGGGCTACATACCCATGTATTGTCCAATGGAGTGGCTGTTCTTCCAATAGGAGCCATCTTGGCTGAGGTTCTCATCACTTTCTTAACGTGTTTGTCATTTTGGGGTGAGGCTCGGACAATGGGATGCAAAAAGAGAAAAGGATTGGGAGTAGGTGTGTGTCTCCTGCCACCCTTCTTTCTTAAAGGATCAGTACCTCTTTCCCAAGGTGGAGTAGCATGGCAGTTAAGGTTGGCTTTCAGGAAGGCCTGGGGAATCTTGCTGCAGATGTCCATGTGGTGGCTCTATTCTTGTAATTGGAAGAAGTATTTTCTATTTTTTTATGTATACCATTTTTTTCTTTTTGCGGTACACGGGCCTCTCACTGTTGTGGCCTCTCCCGTTGCGGAGCACAGGCTCCGGACGTGCAGGCTCAGCAGCCATGACTCACGGGCCCAGCCGCTCCACGGCATGTGGGATCTTCCCGGACTGGGGCACGAACCTGTGTCCCCTGCATCGGCAGGCGGACTCTCAACCACTGCGCCACCAGGGAAGCCCTATGTATACCATTTTTATTCATCAATTATACCTCAGTAAAGCTTGAAAAGAGAAAGTGGGAGGTGTGCTGGGTTTGCCTGCTCTGAGGAGCGCTCAACCCAGGCTTGATGCTAGAAGTATTTTCTAATTTTAAATCACATTTTAGACATGTAGCAATCTTGCTCCCACTTTACCTAAGTAATACTTAGGCTCTTAACATTTGCTTATATATTTTCTTTATCGTGATATTCTTACTAGGAACAAAATTGACATGTAGTTTTAAATTGTGAATAATTAAAATTTGGCTTTATTTGACTGTTCTTTACTGAGGTTTATTTGATCTGTTTCATTACAGTGAGAAAATTGTAGGATTAAAAGCATTATTAAGGCTTAAAAGCATTATTAAGGCTCTCCTGTCTTCTACATATAGATAGTCCTAAATTTTAAAACAGTTCAATAGAAAGAGACTCTACATGTATGAGGACCCCATTACATTTTTTTTTTTTTTTTTTAATTGCGGTATGCAGGCCTCTCACTGTTGTGGCCTCTCCCGTTGCGGACTCTCAACCACTGCGCCACCAGGGAAGCCCCCATTCCAATGTTTTAATACCTCTCATTATATGCAGCTTACATTGCTCCTTTTATCTATTTTATCAAAAATAGAAAATACTTATTCATTAAATTCCATTAGTCAGTCATTACTATATTCTCTTGTGAACTTCTATGAATCATTTTATATTCCGTCTTATACAAATTAATGAACAATTTTTTTTGAGTTTTTCCTTCTTTAAAAAAATTTTTAAAAATTTATTTTTGCTGTGTTGGGTCTTCTTTTATGTGCGTGGGCTTTCTCCTAATTGCGGCAAGTGGGGGCCACTCCTCATCGCGGTGCGCGGGCCTCTCACTATCGCGGCCTCTCTTGTTGCGGAGCACAGGCTCCAGACGCGCAGGCTCAGTAATTGTGGCTCACGGGGCTAGTTGCTCCGCAGCATGTGGGATCTTCCCGGACCAGGGCTCGAACCCGTGTCCCCTGCATTGGCAGGCAGATTCTCAACCACTGCGCCACCAGGGAAGCCCAATGAACATCTTAAATCTTAACTTTTTAGTTAGGAATGACCAACATCTTTTCTTTGTATACATGCTCCTGAGAGTTTTAATTCCCTATGACTGGTCTTCAAACATACTTGCTCCTGTAGTCCCTATAAGAATATTGAACAACTTTTGTATTTCATTGCACATTTTAAAATCCAGCATTTTTCATTGTAAATTTAAATAGCTTCAAATAATGTAACTTCTGACAAATTAAATATTGAAACTTAAACTGCAGCATTACTGTTGTATCCAAATGAAATTACATAACATATAGATTCCATACATCCATGTCATCCTTTTCAGAGTTAAATGAACTGATCTTTTTTTATGACAGGATTTTTTGTTTCCTTTTTCTCCTATACTAGTGTTTCCATTACACTGACCCTATAGAATTTCATTCTGATGGAATATACTAAGTTTTCTGTAGCTATAAAGCTCTAAATAGTTAGAAAGTACTTCTGGATTGAGTGTTCTTTTTTCTTTTTTTTAAATAAAACTATATAATTGATCAAACCAATGTAAGTGTGTTAGAAATTTTAAAAAATTGAACAGCAAAATTTTACTGTAAACATATCTTTTGGTGAGATAAGACTTTTTTTGTCACAGGTAAGAGGTTATGTCTTTCTTTTGTAAGGTGGGGAGGCAGATGACTGAAAGGAGAGGTGGAAACCATCAGTGAAACCTGAACAATTTTAGAAAAATACATTGTCAATTGAGGATCTGGTAATTGATTTCCTCAGAACTGTCCATGACCTCCTACCCATTGGAAGGTTATCCTGGGGTAATCAGAGTCAATTTGAAGATCCCCTTCATGCTATGTATGTGCCATGTAAAACACGAATGTTTTCCACTTGCTTCTGAATTTATAGAGATTAGTGGCTAATCTTAGCATTTTATTTCATTTTTTTCAGGAACATTCCATTTTATTTCTTTGCACAATTAAGTCTGGATTTATTTTTGTAATTTAAGATCAACAGTAAAATAAACTCATAATAGTTTGTGGTTTTTTTTTTTTTTTTCCTGGTTCAGGTTTGTCATTGTGAAAAAGAATACTTTCTTTTCAGCTTGTAAAAATGGAATATGGCAGGCAATGCGGGTTAGTAACTTGTTTAAATATTAAGAAATTTGTCCAGCCTGCTAAATTTGTATTGCCTTTTAATGTATCTTGAGTTCGTATTTTAGGAATTGTTTTCTATGACCCTCCCCCTTCCCCTCCCCTGCAAAAGAATGAATAAACTCTAGGCATTCTAATTTAGTCATCTTTTGATTTCTCTTACCTCAGCAGAACCTTCTAAATCCCAGACACGTAAACCCAAGTGTGGCAAAGGAACTCACTGCTCTCGAAATGCGTACATGTTGGTTTATAGACTACAAGCTCAAGAAAGACCCAACACGACTATTCAGGTACCAGGTGAGCAATTTTCCAGGATTACATAAGGCAAATATTTTAGAACACCATGCTCAAAGGTCAATGACGAGAACGGATTGCTTTTATCTATTATGGTAGGTTGGTTGCATATGGTAAATGGTGAAAGTGTATATAATCACAGATTTGCTTTAAAGTGGTGAGTTTTTATGATAAAGGAGGCTTTAACAGAACTCTTCCACTGACTGCCCCTAAAGAAAAGCAAAAGCAATTTAAAAAAATTCCTATGGATTATAAAGATGAATTTAAAGAGCAATTTGGTTCTGTTTTGTTCAGTTTTGTAAGCAGTTTTGGGTTTTAGCCAGTTATAAATTTTCTAGATTTAATATAAGAAAGAAAGAGCTGCTGCTTGGCTGAAGGCAGTCGTCAGTTGTCATTTTACCTAATACTGTGCTGTGCTCTGTCTGTGGCACCATGTGTTTTGAATGGTGTTTCTGACCCATTTGATGCTTCCAGTTGGCTGATGATGTCATGCAGAATCGGGTAGGGAAACCCCCTGGTATTATTCCAGGGTCTGTCTTCAGTTTTACTTCTGCCTGCAAGTTGTAGGGAGACCATAGTAGGATTTTGCCACCAAAATCTTAGCCAGTATTTGTTGTAATTTACAAATCAGCATGGTTCTTTGTCTTTGAAAAACAGGATAAAGGTTTTTGTGTCTTTCTGTTCTGAATAGCCTTTCTTCAAGAGCTGGTAGATCGGGATAATTCCAAATTTGAGGAGTGGTGTATTGAAATGGCCGAGATGCGTAAGCAAAGTGTGGATAAAGGAAAAGCAAAGCATGAAGAAGTTAAGGAGCTGTACCAAAGGTTACCTGCTGGAGCTGGTCTGTAAGATATTCTGGGACAGCACTGTTGCCATTAAGTGCCTTGTTTCTTTTATGTTCACAAATGTGTATGAACAAACTTTCCCCTGCCCTTTCTTATTTATAACCCATTAATGCCAGCTCGTGCACTATACAATTACTATGTAAACCAACAGTAACTTAATGTGTAGCATTCCGTATAGTTTTCATTATCGTGTACTTTTAAAAATGGGAAGCTCTTAATAAATTATGAGGCTTAGGTCAGCACTCTGCATATATAACCCTTGTAGATATTTCTAATTTGTGAGGCATTAACTTGTTTTTGAAAGAAAAATCTGATTGGGCTACTATGGAAGCAACTTGCCTAGTCTATTTCCTTGTGTACTTTGTGCCCTAATAGTATTAACAGGCATTCTTTTATATGAGTACTATTTTTATGATACTGTTAGATTATTTTGAAATTTAGTATCAAATATTCTAAGAATAGGAAAGCTTTCTGCTGACCCCTAATTTCTTAAGAATTATCCCACACAGTCTAGCTCATTCCTTTACTGTGTATGTTTATTCAAGTTTATCTAATGCCTCAAAAAGGAAACCTCAACACCTTAAGGCTGGTATGCCATTTGTAATAATGTTTTCTGTCATTTCATAGGCAATTCCCCATACCCAACTCCTACTTTAAAAAGAGGCAGTTTTACTAATTTTAGAAAATAAATACTCAAGCGTAATTGTACTTGTGGTTTTGTCTTTTTGATATCTCAGTTTTCCATTACTGATATTACTTTAAGCAAAAGATGAATATAAATTGCTACATCTGTAAGAATATCTCTCAAAAGTTCTGTCTAAACTATACCTTAATTTGATTCTGACCTTTCTTTGTAACCTGTTACTCTGCTTCAAGGGTTGGGATTATCCTAAATAATTAGACCGACCTCAGTTTTATTGGAAACAATTTGGAAATGAACATGTAATTCAAATCTCTAAATTTATTCAAAGGAGTTGGTACCTAGAAATTTGTTTTCTGAACCTTATTCATGGTTTCCTGTATTCACTGGACAAAAGAAAGCAACTTACTGGGTCTATAAACTAAAGAGAATCACTCTTTAAAATTGTATGGTCCAAAGATGTTATGTGTCAAGTTTACACTGTGTGCCCTCTTGCCTGTTTTCATTCCGTCTATAAGAACCAGTGCTTGTGTTCTTCGAATATGTATATATGTTATCAATACTCTTACCAATTATGAGGTTTATAATTTTTTCCCGTTTATAGTAACCTTATATGATAGTAAGTCCATGTTTCCCTAAAATATTGTCAGATCTCAAAGCTACTGACCACGGTTTTGTGCTGCCAATCAAAGTCTTATGTTTTTTCTAAATCTTATCTTTGTGAACATATTAAAAGAAGGGTCATTTATCCTAAAATATAAACCTCACTGGGAACCTGAACCCTTTTGGCCCTTTTTATTTAAGTTGAAATAAATTCTCTCTAAATAATCCTAAATTATCTTTAGGGAAGTTGTTTCAAATATTTTTGATGCCATGATCTTTCTAGACTTTATAACTTTCCAAAACAAATTCCTATTCAGAATCCAGGCATTTAAAACTATATATAAATAAGTTTGAACCATAGTATACGTTTCCCTTTGGTAAATATTTTAACACTTGCTTTCCCGCTTCGTCAGATGCTGAGATTTTTATACAGTTTGTTATCCCAACTTAATAGAGTTCTTACTCCTGTTCGTTAGTTGATTCTCCATGCCTTTGGCATCACAATAATGGAGAACATCTGTGAGAACCTGCCAGGCGTCTCTCTCTAGTGCAGAAACATCTGTAGTGTAAAAACCTTGCACAAGCAGAATCTACTTTAATTATTGAGACTTGTGCTAGACCCCGATTGTTAGGGAAGCCCTTGGTAGAAATTGCTACAGCTCTTGCAAGATTTTTCTAATCTTCATATCTTATATCAATAGCCTTGAGATTACTAAAAGTTTTAACCTATGGAACTCTCCTTGGGAAGAGATTAGATATGCTAAGATTTGTATTTTGCTCTCTGGGATAGGGATCATTCCATACCATTACACATTGTAAAATGCCACAACCATGTTAACCTATGCTGAATCTTACTCCACATTTATATATTGTGTGAATATATGATTAACTTTTCTATATCTCTTTTCTTCCATAAAAGCTCAAAATGCTTCACATATCCTATCTTTTACATTCAACAGCATCCCTGTGAGGTAGGTAGAAGGCAGGTATTATTACCTTCATTTTACAAATAAAAGATCTGAAGCATAGAGAGTTCAAGTGACTTGCTCAAGTTCAGTTTCTTGGTGGCAGAACTTGGTCTCAACTTGTAGTCACGAGCTCTTCCTCTGCAGCTGCATCAGAGCTGACCAGTCAGGAGTCTTTCAGTTTATGATGTACAGTTTTAGCACAAATAAGGGATCCAACAGTTCTGGATTTTGTTTTTGTAAAAATTGAAATGTTTTATGCTAAACTTAAAATGGAAGTTAGTTTTTAGACTTGTAAATCTCAGGGAAGTGTAAAATTGGTCAAAATGGGCTTTGAGTTGAATTGTCTATCCCTCAGATCTCATCAGAAGTAGTATCATAATACAAATATATAAATTCAACCTCTGTATGTTTTCTTCTATGTTTTATGCTGGGACTCACTGGAGATCTTTGTAAGTAATCAAAGCTGGCCCTTTATCTTTAATTTTGGCTTTTACGGAACTCTGGGGCTCTGTTTTCCCAAATTAAAACACATTCTGAGGTGTTTGGTTGTATCTTTTAATTTTTGCAACTTCAGAATTGATAATATTCGATTCCAGTGCACTTCATCCTAGAAGTTGCTTAAAATAGCTTAATTTCTTGAAATACATAATAATGTAATGAATTGATTGTGATATGGATTTGGATGGGGAAATCAACTACCTTTTAATCAACATCAGTATCATCTTGGGTGAAGAAAAATTCAGTGGTTTAAACGGCCTTGTGAAAGTGCGGTTATAGCTGATGAGGTTAATTTTTAACTTAGAACCTAGTCAGACTCCTCATTTTAACTTTCAGTTGTATTATCACACATCGATGACAAGTGTTTATGAAAATCGTTATGGGGGTGAGGTTATGTGATTTGCGAGCTGGCCTGGAGTGTGGCTTGTAGTCACTAAGTGTCCTGATCAGAGCTCTGCTGTGCTATCAAGCAAGACACTTCTCTCTGTGGAAACCTCTTTTGTAGAATGTGGTTAATAATACCAGCCGATCTTACAGGGCACCGTGCAGACTCGTCCCTCCCGTGCACAGCTCCTTGAACTCAGATGAGTGCTAGTTAAACGGAGCTTTGTGCTGTACTCATGAGACGTCTTCCCTGAACAATGATTCTTCTGATTCTGCTAACTTTGGAAAGAGTTTGCATTGTCTTGAGGAAATGAATGTATGGCTTAGTCAAAAAGCTGTAAAAATACATAGGCTCTTTCCCTTCCTTTCTTCCTCAGAGCCCTATGAATTTGTCTCTCTTGAGTGGCTGCAGAAGTGGTTGGATGAATCGACACCCACCAAGCCTATTGATAATCACGCTTGCCTGTGTTCCCACGATAAGCTTCATCCTGATAAAATATCGATTATGAAGAGAATATCTGAATATGCGGCAGACATTTTCTATAGTAGATATGGAGGAGGACCAAGACTAACTGGTAATTCAAGATGTCTTATCTGCTTAAAAAAGAGTAATGCAATAAGTCTGCATTATATGATCTTTATGATCATTTGACCCAGACTGTGCTTAGACCTCATATTCCTTGCACTTTGCAAAAATGATTTGCTAGGGCTTCCCTGGTGGCACAGTGGTTGAGGGTCCGCCTGCCGATGCAGGGGACACGGGTTTGTGCCCTGGTCCTGGAGGATCCCACATGGCGCGGAGCGGCTGGGCCCGTGAGCCATGGCTGCTGAGCCTGCGCGTCCGGAGCCTGTGCTCTGCAATGGGAAAGGCCACAGCAGTGAGAGGCCCGCGTACCGCAAAAAAAAAAAAAATTTGCTAAGTCAAGTATAAATTAAGCAGCGTCATACACAGTATATTTATAATGTTAGAAAAGAAACTGCTTATTCAGTTTTGTTGTGTGTTTTTTCTCACAAGACAGACAAAATAGGATACATTAGAGAAAGCCATCTAGTGTTTTGTTATTTTGTACAGTACTCTTCAGAGTATTGGTTTGGTTGATACCCACAGGAAGGTCTTAAACAATTAACATTACATTTATAGTTGTCAGATATATTGATTACCCTCCCCTCCTTTACACCCTCCATCATTTGACGGTGGTCTTGCAAAATTTGCATCTAAATCTTGTAAAATGTACTTTCTGGCATAGATAGTTATAGCATATTATAACATTTTATGTCCTATAGTTCTTTCTTTATGCAGGATAACACTGTTGCTGTCTTAATATTTATGTCACCAAAATAATTTAGGACATATACCAATCTGCTGTATTGTGAAAATTTGTGACTTTGGGTTAAAATTCTTCATTGTTTTATGAAGTGCTGAAAACATTTTCTTAACAGGAAATCTGTATGTGAATACACTCTTCCCTTTCGTTTTCTCTGTCTCAGTGAAAGCCCTGTGTAAGGAATGTGTAGTAGAACGTTGTCGTGTGTTGCGTCTGAAGAACCAACTAAATGAAGATTATAAAACTGTAAATAATCTGCTCAAAGCAACAGTAAAGGGGTATGTTCACAGCGTATATTGTTTGATAAGCTAAAAAACAAAGTAGCTTATTATTTGTGGATAATAGGGACTTGGGATCTTTGGAAGAAAGAAGGGTGATGAGTGGTTGGCCACAGCAGAGTAAATTTTGTGGTGATTGCTGCTGTGGCAAAGATAAAGAGGCCTGAGGCACAGCTCCTGTGGCTATATTCCATCCATTAGAAAGGCTGAAGTAGAGATGTGCATCTGAGGCCTAAACAAGCTAAGGCAAGGTGCTCGCCTGTGTTCTGACATGGAATTGTGGAATACTTATGTTGGAAAACCATTCTAGCAGGCCTGGGGCGTCCCCTTTAAAGAGGCTGAAGTAAGTTTGTTAACCAGGGGTACCCAGTGGTGCATCCTTGTCAGGAGCATACAGGCTTCTTGGAGTTTGTTGAGCCACACTCTGTAGAGCATCTCTGGACTCAGGTGGCATTTATGATGTTTGGGTTTAATTTAAGTTGTATATTTCCCAAAGAAATATCAACCTAGTTCACTGTTTTGGGTCATTCCACAAACAACCTCCTGAGTCCCCTAAATGTGTTTGTGTATATATATGTGAGTGCCTATATGCATTTGAAGGGTCAGCTATATGCAGTTTTGAGTAGTAATCAAGTGAAGGAAAGTGGCCAGTTGTTTGGTGTGATTGACATAAATTTAAATGAGGGTTAGGAGTAGCAGGGTAAGATTAGGATGGAAGCAAAGTGTTTTCTATACGTGCAATTTGATGTGAGGAGTAAAAATGGCCAAAATGAGGAAATGGGTTAAAAAAAATAGTGTACACAGCAGCAACTACTGAACATTTTAATTCAGTTTAGTTGTGGCCTTCACAAGGAAAGAAGGGAGAAGGACATTAGGAAATGTCACTTGCGTGACTTTACATTCTCTCTCTCTCCCACAGCAGTGATGGATTTTGGGTAGGGAAATCCTCCTTGCGCAGTTGGCGCCAGCTAGCTCTTGAACAGCTGGATGAGCAAGATGGCGATGCAGACCAAAGCAGTGGGAAAATGAATGGCAACACCTTGAATAAAGGTAGTATTTAAAACCTGTATGTAGATGATTGTGAATCATACCACAAAATTGTAAGCATTTGTTTGTAGTACAATAGTTTTGATTCCCATCCACGTAATTCCTAAGACAATTTTTTGAAGCCTAAAGCTCTCGAAAATGTCTCAGAACGCATAAAAAGACTTACAAGCTATTGAAAGTGAGCAAGGGCTCAACAGCTCAAGAGAGGCATTCCTTATGGCATAAGGCATTCCTTATGACCTGCTTTGGGCTTAGCGTCTCTCTAGTTAATCGCAAGCAAAATTACTTTTAATTTTGCTCCAGCTAAAATTTTTAAGAAAGGCAAGTCTGCTGCAAATTGCATAGTATGTTGTTAGCTCAGTACATTTTGGTTATAGATTATTAGCCAC
Organism: Phocoena sinus; assembly: GCF_008692025.1. NCBI lineage: Eukaryota > Metazoa > Chordata > Mammalia > Artiodactyla > Phocoenidae > Phocoena > Phocoena sinus. The sequence continues at coordinate 16,863,467 of NC_045763.1, read as the reverse complement.
GCCAACAGGCTGACTTCGTCAAGTTAAATGTGCTTGAACTTCTGCATTTTTCATCCAGGAGAAAAAGCAGGTTTTGAATAGCTTTTTTTTTTTTTTTTTTTTAACATCTTTATTGGGGTATAATTGCTTTACAATGGTGTGTTAGTTTCTGCTTTATAACAAAGTGAATCAGTTATACATATGTTCCCATATGTCTTCCCTCTTGCGTCTCCCTCCCTCCCACTCTCCCTATCCCACCCCTCCAGGCTGTCACAAAGCACCGAGCTAATATCCCTGTGCCATGCGGCTGCTTCCCACTAGCTATCTACCTTACTACGTTTGTTAGTGTGTATATGTCCATGACTCTCTCTCGCCCTGTCAAAGCTCACCCTTCCCCCTCCCCATATCCTCAAGTCCGTTCTCCAGTAGGTCTGCGTCTTTATTCCTGTCTTACCCCTAGGTTCTTCATGACATTTTTTTTTCTTAAATTCCATATATATGTGTTAGCATACGGTATTTGTCTTTTTCTTTCTGACTTAACTTCACTCTGTATGACAGACTCTAGGTCTATCCATCTCATTACAAATAGCTCAATTTCGTTTCTTTTTAAGGCTGAGTAATATTCCATTGTATATATGTGCCACATCTTCTTTATCCATTCATCCGATGATGGGCACTTAGGTTGTTTCCATCTCCGGGCTATTGTAAATAGAGCTGCAATGAACATTTTGGTACATGACTCTCTTTGAATTTTGGTTTTCTCAGGGTATATGCCCAGTAGTGGGATAGCTTTTTACTTATAAATTCTTCTGAGTTTTCTGAAGCGATGCTTTTAAATAGGAAATTATATTAATGTAAGTCAACCACTCAATTCCAATTTTGTAATCAGTATTTTATAAGATTATGGGAAATTAAAACACATTAAAACCTTTCAGATTTAAAATAGAAATCAGTAGTTTGATCATTTTACTAATTCATATACAATTAATGATCCATAAGCAATTATTTCACTTAATATTATCTCCAAATATTAGTACTTATATACATATATTTTATTATTTTAATATTCTTAACCTTTTTACTGAGATATTCTGTATTTTCTGCATTTGAACATTTGTATCATTTTATTTGGTGTGGATCTTCCCACATCACTGCTTTATTTTTGAGAATGTAAAAACACTAGAGCCACTAATAATTTTAAACTGATTTTTTTTTTAAAACATTTTCAAATTTGATGAGTGATTTTTTTTTTTCTTTTGGCTAAAGTATTTTGTTGTGCTGTGTACTTCATGAGCTTAACATTTGTTTCAATTTTATTCTGTCATTTAAAAAAGATATTTTAAATATAGCCAATATATTATAATAGCTATATATGGAATATAACTTTTACAAATTGTGAATCACTGTGTTGTGTACCTGAAACTTATTTAATATTGTACATCAACCACCTCACTAAAAAGAAAGATTAAAAACATACTTTTAGTGTGATGTGACCCAGTATGTTAAATATTTTGTGCTCCTTTAAGCCTCTTTACATATCAGTGGCCCTTCTTTTTTTTTAAACTGAAGTATAGTTGACTTACAATGTTGTGTTAATTACAGCAAAGTGACTAAGTTATAGATATAGCTATTCTCTTCCATTATGGTTTATCCCAGGATTTTGACTATAGTTCCCTGTGCTCTGCAGGAGGACCTTGTTGTTTATCCGTTCTGTATATACCAGTTTGCATCTACTCACCCCAAAGTCCCAGTGCATGCTGCCGCCACCACCCCAACCACCAGTCTGTTCTCTATGTCACCGATTCTTTCTGTTTCATAGATGGGTTGATTTGTGTCACGTTCTAGATTGCAGTGACCCTTCATTTTAAGGAAAGTTAGATGCCATAATAGAAAATGCCTTGATGTCCTAGCTTAAAAATATTTTTCATGTCGCTTTCAGAGTAAAATGCTCCTCTTCTCCCCCTTCCTCCATTCAAAGATTTTAAAAGCTTGAAGCAGAGTAGAAGGAACAAAGTAAAAAAAGCCTTTCCACCAGGTATAATCACTGTAAATAGTGGCTTTTTGTAATGGTGCTTGTTATTGGCACAGTTGTACATCATCCTTTACCAAAACAGTTTTTAAAAATATAGCAGCTACATTTCATTGTATGAATATATATTTATTTAACCTATTTCAGTTTTTTACAATTAGTATGTAAACACAGATGCAGTAAATGTGTCCTTGTACCTACTTCTTTGCCTAATTTTCACATTATGTGACAGAGAGAGAGAGACACAGAGAAACAGGCAGGAGACAGTTATCTGATCATGTCTTTCCTTTGCCCATTTCTCTGCTTAAGCTTTTTAATGATTAGTAAATATTCTTTATGTATATTAAGTGTATTAAAAGTCTGTTATGTGCTTAACCTGGAAAATCCATGAATAAGAATTCTAATATCCCGCTACTTAGGACTTCTTTTATTTGATCCTGTTCACTGGTATACACAAGTACAAACTGGCAAGTGTCACAGTGTAGACAAGTAGGAGAAGCAGATGTTGAAAGAGAACTGTTAATAGGAAAAGGAAAGTTTTAATTATATATATATATTTAAAAAATTTTTTAAAAATTATATATGTTTGATATGAAATGTTAAATTCTTATTTCATTAGCCTTCTAAAGTTTTCTGTTCTTCCCTAAAGAGTTGATGGATGAAAGTGACATGACATGTAGATGATTATCCTGGTTTATGACACAGTAATCTGAATACCTTGACTAGAATTGATGGAAGGATATGTAAACTGTTTTTCAGTTTGAAAAAATGCATATTTTCTTGCATAACCCCAATCTTTAAAAAGCAAAACTGCCGTTCAGAAATTTTTCTTTCCTTTAAGGGAAAGAAATGAAACACTTCTTAGCAGGACTGTGTCGAATCACTTGGGTCTAATTTTTAAAATGTTTTAAAGTTTTCTGTGTTTGAAATTGTGTAGAGTAGTATCTTTGCTACTTTGAAATTTAAATACAACAGTAGAAGAGTTATTATCTGTATTTCTTTTGATTAGATGAATCAAAGGAAGAAAGAAAAGAGGAGGAGGAAGAATTAAATTTTAATGAAGACATTCTGTGCCCACATGGTAAGCTAGATAATGTAAAACTTCTGTTGTTAGCTTTACTTTAGCATATCATATATATTTTGTTAAATATTTTACACTTGAGCTCAGGCCCTAATATGGCAGCCATGGTAGAGCAACTGGTTTTCTAAACTGTTCATGATCCTAATGTTTCTATTCTCTTGCCCTTTTCAACTGTTAGCTTCTACTGCCTACTTTCAAGCCAATGCCTCTCACACATTTCCCTCTCTCCTCGCAAAAAAAATTTAAAATAATAGAATTTCCCCATATTTTATTTTATTTTTTTATTATTATTTTTTTTGTGTGGTACGCGGGCCTCTAACTGTTGTGGCCTCTCCCGTTGCGGAGCACAGGCTCCGGAAGCGCAGGCTCAGCAGCCATGGCTTACGGGCCCAGCCGCTCCGCGGCATGTGGGATCTTCCCGGACTGGGGCACAAACCCGTGTCCCCTGCATCGGCAGGTGGACTCTCAACCACTGCGCCACCAGGGGAGCCCTCCCCATTTTTTAGTGAAGAAACTTATTGTCACTTGTCACATTGAAGGGTTTTCTGAGCTTGAAGGAGAAGAATTTCAGTTATTTCCCATTTATGTGTCTGTGTCTTTGTCCAAATTTGAACACTTTGAAAACAGCATTTGTATATTCTTCTTAGGGCTATTTCTGGTTTAGTTTCTTAGCTACTGTGTACTATATATTCTTAATAATAATTTCCTAATCCTTATTAATCCTGAATATTTGTTTATGTATTTATTTGGTTTTAGTGAGTGCTCATTTGAAATAACTTTTTTTTGAGAGGGACTCCTTATATATGACACATGGTTTGCCATTCTGTCGGCCCTCTGAAAGCCAAAATGGTGTCTACTTCTCAAAGTCTTCTACTGTATAAGTTCCCCACTCACACTTTTTTTTTTTCTAACTCCACCTTGAGAAAAATTGGACCCAGAGGAGCTGGGATGTCAGTGATGAATCTGTTAACACGTTTGCATTTCTTGTTGTGTGCTAATGTATTGCTAATACTCAGAATTCTTTTTTTTTAATTGAAGTATAGTTAATTACTATGTTGTAGTAGTTTCATGTGTACAGCAAATTGATTCAGTTATACATATATGTATTCTTTTTCAGATTCTTTTCCGTTACAGGTTATTATAAGATATTGAGTGTAGTTCCCTGTGCTATACAGTAGGTCCTTGTTGTTTGTCTGTTTTATATATAGTAGTGTATATCTGCTAATCCCAAACTCCTAATTTATTCCCCCTCCACCATCCGCTTTGGTAACTATAAGTTTGTTTTCTGTCGGTGAGTCTGTTTCTGTTTTGTAAATAAGTTCATTTGTATAATTATTTTTTAGATTCCATATATGAGTGATATCATGGTATTTGTCTCTCTGACTTCACTTAATATGATAATCTCTAGGTCTATTCATGTTGCTGCACATGGCATTATTTCATTCTATTTTATGGCTGAGCCTAATACCCAGGCTTCTTGTTGGTCCCAATAAATTCCTTATTTTAGTTCTTACTTCATTGCCTCATTATGAACCCATACATGATGCCTCACCCTTTCCCTCATTCACACCAGTGTGGCGCGGCATGCAGAATCTTAGTTCCTCAACCAGGGATCAAACCTGCGCCCCTTGCTGTGGAAGTACAGACTCTTAACCACTGGACCGCCAAGGAAGTCCCCACACTAGTGGTTTTTTATGAAGAGTCCTGGTGGTGCTAGTGATAGTAGTTGTCACTTGAGTTGTATCTGTGTGCCTATCTTTCTGGACACAATCTCACTGCACTTCACTAGCTGAGTGGCATTCTCATTTACTGGCTACACAACTAGGAAGTGGGGGTGAAGGGTCATCCTGGGATGTGGATTTTTTTTTTTTTTAAACATTTGTAGCATAGATGTGCACATAGCATAAGTGCCTCCATTTTGAGAGTTGAGGAATCTGTAGTAAAATACTAAGTTTTCATGCTTGGTGCTGCTTAGCAGAGTGGAACAATGCCAGAACTCAGACTGTCTTCCTCCTTCGTTCACTGACATTTGGTCTCAGCCCACCTCTCTCATCTTGTCATTTTAGTTTTACAGTTTTGACTAGAAAGCATGGCAGAGCTGAAAGTGATTTCAGGACTTATGCTGCTCCCCTCAGCTTGTCAGAAATTGTAGATGAGCTATTTTTTTTTAGATCTTCTAGCTTGATCTGCAGCTCAGTGGAATTTTGTTGCTGTACCTTGTTATCTTGGGTTTAAAAAGCATAGTTCTCAACTCTTGCTTTTGCGGACGTCACCTGTCAGTGTACCATGTCCACAGGTGCAGGATACAGGACTTCACTTAAAACGTACCCCACTCTTTAGGTTTATATTAAAACTTGTTCCTGAGATGTTGTGATGGTCATCATAGCAAACAGATGATAGACATTTATCAAATGTTTACCTTGTGCCTAGAATTTTTCTAAGTGTATAGATATTAACTCATTTAATCTACACAACAACCCTGAAAGGTCAGTATTACTAGTGTACCGATTGTACTGATGAGTAAGTAAACGGAGGCACAGAGAGGTGAGAGTCGTTTGCTAAAGGGTGCCACACTTAATGCATAGGTTTCCCCTAGTTATATAATTGTCTGAAATTCTTTTTCTTTGAAAATTTGAAGGACTACTGTATCTTTCAATGTACCATTTGTCCAAAGCCCTCTTAGGCAGTTTTTGTCCCTTCCACTTTCGGTAGCTTGTTAAGATCTCTGTCCACAGCATCGTGACACCTTACCCTGTGCAGGTCCTAATTCATTTATTGCTCGGGGGATTCTGTGGAAGCCATGCACATGTGTGAGGGCAGGGGACTGCCAGCTTCCCTGTTTGGGTGTCCTGGCTGGGCCGTTTCACTGGAGAATTCTCTCTTTGATTATCTCTTCTTGGACTGCTCAGATTTCTCCATAAGGATCTTTCATTCTCTTGCCTGGAAAATGCAGAGCTGGCTGTCACTTCCAGGGCTGTAAAGAAGAGGGCTTGGGAGTCTCTGCATTCTGTATGGAAACATTCACTTATCCACATCTCAGTGTACTACCTCTTATCTCAGCTTTGTGTCCCCCAGTGCAGAGGCCTTAGGTTTTATATCATCAGAGAAGCTTGTGTTGTCTTTTGTGGATAGCGGGGGCAGGTATCTGTAGGGTGTATAGAAGGGCAACTCAGAATTTTAACTGCCTCTTAGATAGTCTTTTAGTCTGTTCTCTTCTGGGTACCCCTAATTCCTGGATTTGTGGGGCCAGTTCTGTGTAGTAAATTGGGTTACTTCTTTTGTCAGTTTAGAATTCATTTTTCTTGTCTTATCCATCCACCTGTAAGCTTCTAAAATATTTGTTTCTGTTGTCCCATCTGTTTTCTTTTATCCATCATTATGATTTTGTATCTTTAAAAAAGCTCCCCTTACTGTGGTTTAATGGTGTTTCAGGAGGAACTGGAAGTAAATGTAGTTTTAAAACATTTTTATCGGGCTTCCCTGGTGGCGCAGTGGGTGGGAGTCCGCCTGCTGATGCAGGGAATGCGGGTCTGTGCCCCAGTCCAGGAGGATCGCCACGGGGCGGCTGGGCCTGTGAGCCATGGCCGCTGGGCCTGCGCGTCTGGAGCCTGTGCTCTGCGATGGTGAGAGGCCCGTGTACCGCAAAAAAAAAAAAAAAACGAAAGAAAAAAACATTTTTATCTGGAAGTCCATGTTTGCATTTTTATATTCTAAAGCCTGTGTATATTTATCATGGATTTTGTGTGAATTAATAATGGATTATATATTCCATTATGTGATTGGCTACTATCATAGGGTTTAGCATTTACTGCAGATATTCCTTATCCATCAGGCTTTCTTATCCATTTCATTTTATATTCATTTAATGGTTAACAACTTCATTAACTACCTTGTTTATTATACCTGTTTACTTAGCAGCTGAGCAGTTTTTTAATTTATTCTTTTACAAGTTCTTTGGACATTGTGTGCCCCCCAAAGTATTAGAGTTTGAACTAGACTTTGTCGGGGAAGGGATTTATCCAGAATCTAAACTCACTGTTAACTAGATTTCTATTTTTACCAGAAGAATCTTTGGGGATTAGGTTATCGAATTATGTTTGGTGAATTCAATCTCTCATGACTAGTTTGATCTTGTATTGGGAGATGTTGCTTACAAAATGATTTTAGTTTATTGGCTTTCTTTTAAGATTTAAGAAGCAATGTTATATATTGCAGGATACAAGTCTAATTTCTAAAAATTCATATGTCACAAGTAAAAGTTTATTGTGGTGAGGTCGAACTATTCAGATACATTAAATCATGGTAGTTATTAAAATGATGTGAAACTAAATTTAGAAACATGACTAGGGGTAGAGTAGAGGACTTTCTGATTAATACTGACTTGGCAGTATTTAATATTGACTGCAGTATTTAATTTCTGACTGCAGTGAAGTGACTTATTAAGATACATTGCTGATTTTAGAAATAAACTTGCGTTCTTTTCTAATTACCTGAGTAATGCACATCTTACAATACAGCCAGTCATAAAGTAAAAGCACCCTTACATCAAAACAAGAGGCAGTGTATTCAGAGTGTCTGGAATCCTGTTTAAAATATGTGTTTGTATATTTGCATTATTGTTTCCTGTATTCTCCCTTTATGAACCAGATTGGGTTATAACATATGTATACAGAGGAACGGTCCCTTAAAAAAAAAAAAAGGAAACCACTTAAAAAGTATAATTGCCCTGGAGTTCTTTCTTTCTTTTCTTTTTTTTTAATTAATTAATTTATTTATTTTTGGCTGTGTTGGGTCTTCGTTGCTGCGTGCAGGCTTTCTCTAGTTGCGGCGAGTGGGAGCCACTCTTTGATGAGGTGCACAAGCTTCTCATTGCGGTGGCTTCTCTTGTTGCGGAGCAAGGGCTTGTGGCACGCGGCCTCTAGAGCGCAGGCTCAGTAGTTGTGGTTCACGGGGTTAGTTGCTCCGCCGCATGTGGGATCTTCCCGGACCGGGGTTTGAACACGTGTCCCCTGCATTGGCAAGCGGATTCTTAACCACTGCGCCACCAGGGAAGCCTCAGGATAGCATTTTAAAGTAAGTTTTCATAACCTTAGAGGAAATTTGTTAACAGCCTACTCAGAAATAAAGTTAATTTTTACATTGTGATCTATTTTCTCTGGTAATAAGTATATTAAAGCAAAGTAATCATTTCTTAGGATTAGTCAAAGCTCAATAAGAGGTCACGGATGGAAGTTAAGAAGATGCATTTTGAGGCATTAGAAATTATGGGGTTTAGATGAGAGAGGTCTGGTTTCATATCCTAGCTCCATTATCCACCAGTTGTGATCCTTGGTGTATTAATTTCTCTGATTCTTGGTTTATTTATTGTTAAAAAACACATAAAGCAAAGAATCAGGATACTGCATTTAGAAAGCCCCTGGCTTTTTTACTCATGTAAACATGCAAGTATCTTGCCAATGGGGGTAGAAACACATTTTCCTTTGGAAACTTAAAGATGGTTTTCTGGGTAAAGAACCATATAGGTACTATATGCAGTTCACTAATTATCTACTGGGAACAGCTGACGCAGTAGAAACTGGAACCACAAACACAGTGAGGGGTTGAGTGAGGGGAAGGGCCTGAAATGCCGGAAGTATCAGTCAGCCGAGGAGGGGCTGCTGGGATTGAGGGTCACTGCCATCTGGGCGTTCCTGTGATCTTCAGAGGAAATGAAGGGTCATGGTGACTAGCACTCTGCTTATTCTCTTCTAGGATTTTTAAAGATCCACGGGGTTCAGGGTGTTCGCAGTAGTAATAGCAAACTAACTGGGTCAATTGACTGGAGATGGTTTTACGATTGAACAGTAGATTGCTTTACCATTTAAGCGTGAGTCTCACACAACTTTGAAAATAGCATTTCAATTCGGGATGGATTTAGTAAAGTAATAAGGTAAAACGGAGAAAATACATCCTGCAGGAAATCGTGGCATTTGAATGTGGGCGGAGATGAAATACAAAATACTGTTAAACAACCCCTGGGGTGGCACAGGGACACCAGGATCCCTGGAAGCCCTTTTAGTGCTTCCTTCACTGGTAGGAAGAAAGGCCTAGATTAAGGACAAAGGAATGGCTGGCTTCTTTAGAATTAGATGAAATTAAAAATTTAGAGACTTTGAAACTAAGGAAAGAGAGAGAGAATTACAGTACTTTAGAACAGAAGGAGAAGAGGCCCTACAAATTTGTCTTAAGTTTAAGAAATATAAAATAGATTTTTGGAGGGTATATATTGATTTTTTTTTTTTAACCTTTTCTCTCTACTCCGGCCCCCCCCCTGCCCTTTTTGACTTAGGGGAGTTATGCATATCTGAAAATGAAAGAAGGCTTGTTTCTAAAGAGGCTTGGAGCAAACTGCAGCAGTACTTCCCAAAGGCTCCCGAGTTTCCAAGTTACAAAGAATGCTGTTCACAGTGCAAGGTGCTGCACGCTGTCCTGACATCTGTGGAAATTATAATGCCACCTCCCTGGATTGACTTCCCAGGAGAATTGACATTGCACTCTTGGTAGGGGCTAGGGAGGAGGCAGGTCCTGTGCTGTCAGCAGGAGATGGTTGATTGCTTCCTGCTTCCTTCTCTTTCAGATTTTAGAAAGAGAAGGAGAAGAAAATGAAGCCTTGCATAAGATGATTGCAAATGAGCAAAAGACTTCTCTTCCAAATTTGTTCCAGGACAAAAACAGACCGTGTCTCAGTAACTGGCCAGAGGTATAATGATTCCCACAGAGGATAGAATTCATCTCACCTTTGTAAGGCCCTTGCCAAATTCCTGAAGAACAGTGGTTTCAGAACAACTGAGAGCTTCTCTAATTCTCATTTGTATAGTTTTCTTATCCGGGGGATTTTACTCTTAGTTCTGGTTGCTTGGTAGAGGGCTGTATTTTCATTTTATTTATGAAGCTTGAAAGAGGAAAACCACAGTATATGGAGACATTTTCCCTATAGGATTTAGGTTAAGAATGCAGTGAATTAATGGATACTTTCATCTGATTTTTCTATTCTAGGACACGGATGTCCTCTACATTGTGTCACAGTTCTTTGTAGAAGAATGGCGAAAATTTGTTAGGTATATACCAAAAATTTTCTATTTCCTTTTTTATTGTTGATTTTATTATTTTCAAGAATTCATGGATCCTGATCGTAGTACCTTACTTTTACTAGCATATACTGAAAGTTTTATTTTCTAATAATCTAAATGAATAATCCTGAGAGACACATTAATTACTATCATTAAAATATATCTCTAATTTAAAAATAATCATCGTAAAAAAATCTTCTCTTTAGTCGTGCAGTAGTGAAGTATATTGACCCTCTTTGTTTCATTTGAGTAGAAAACCTACAAGGTGTAGTCCTGTGTCATCAGTTGGAAACAGTGCTCTTCTGTGTCCTCACGGGGGACTCATGTTTACATTTGCTTCCATGACCAAAGAAGATTCTAAACTGTGAGTTTCTTCTCTTCATGTGATTTTTTTTTTTTTCTAGTGATTAATAGAACATGTTTAGGAAATTTCTTGTCTGACATAAAGAGTCTGTTTTAAGAATCTGTTTGAATTGTGGGGTTATTTCCTCTGGTATTCTCTGCTAGGTGGAGCACTAGCCTTTAAAAAAAAAAAAAAAAAAAAAAAAAAAGACTGCTTCTCCATAAAAATCAAGAGGCTGCCTGAGGCTACCTTGCTCTTGTTCCTCCCTTCTCCTTCCTGGAGCCCTGCTTTCTCCTTCCAAGCTGCTGGTACCCAGGACAGTGTCTCTAGGTTACATCATATAGAATTTATCCCTCTGTAGCTAAGTTCTTTACTCAACTTTGGTTTTTGAGGTTTAGCCATGTTGATCCATGTATTGATAACTTCGGTCCATTTTGTTTTACTGCTATTGTAACATTTTTATGTATGAAAAAACTACTGTTCCTTGTTGATGTATCTTTTCCTTCTTAATTTGTTTGTATTAAATATTGGTTTTGATAATTCTGGTTTAGAGATGGACTATGTCCTTGTGTCTTAAAGCATGTTGTGTTTTTTTGCACAGTATAGCTCTCATATGGCCCAGTGAGTGGCAAATGATACAAAAGCTCTTTGTCGTGGATCATGTAATTAAAATCATGAGAACTGAAGGAGGAGATGCAAACCTTTCAGAAACACAGTATATTTCTGAGCCTAGTAAGTTTTCATATCGCTCTTGGTTTATGTAGTTAAAAGTTGGCGTTTTAAGGGGGAAGGAAAGAGTATGTCAATATTGTATTTTCTACTTAAAGATCATGTGGTGTTCCAAAGTATATTCCGCAGATGGGAAGTATCATAATTACCTCAGTATTAGTATGTTTGTCGACAGTAAATGGATTTCCTTATTTGCATACAATAGAATACAACGGTTAACAGAAAATATGAGTAATATTTTGATGAATACACTCTGGTAACTTTGATATGTTCTTTTAGATCTTTCATTCTTTGACAGTAATTCCTCAACCACTGCTTTTCTTTTTAAAGAACTCTGTCCAGAATGTAGAGAAGGGTTATTGTGTCAACAGCAGAGGGACCTGCGTGAATACACTCAAGCCACCATCTACGTCCATAAAGTCGTGGATAATAAGAAGGTACCAGTCCCTCTTGTGGTCGTGCCTAGTAATGATCAAGCTTGCCTTTTGACTTGCTGTTGGATTTTCACTGAGGATGGCCTAGGGTTGCCTTATTTTTTTTTTTGGTGTGAGGGGATGGTGCAGGCGGAGCCATTGGACTAGAACTGAAAAGGAATAGTTATGTGATTTATGTGGATCTAGTCAGTTATTAATCGAAACACAAATATTGATTGTCAGCTGTGTGCTAGGAATGGTCTTGGTGATGAGGATACAGGTGGTGCAGAAGACAGAGAAGTTACCTACCGTCAAGAATATTTGTACCTAGTGAGGTAGATCAAGAATAAGCCCATAAATTCATAAGATAATTTCAGACAAGAACAAGTACTTTGAAGGAAATCTAGCGAAGTAAAGTGAGAGACGGATAGAGGCGGAGGTGCATTGTTAGACAGGGCATGGGTATGAAAGGTGCGTCAGAGGAGGAGTTGTTTTACCTAAGCATTAACTGTCAGAGAGTCAGCCTGTGACATGTAGTGCAGGCAAAACCATAAGCCTAATGTGCTCAAGCAACAGAGTAAGTTGTATCTAAGAGCAGCCCTGCCCAGTGGAGCTTTCTGCAGTGATGGAGATGTTCTGTATCTACACCGTAGCCATTAGCCGCATTTGACTGTGGAGCACTGAAATGTGTCTAGGGTGACTTGAGGAACTGAGTTTTTAATTCACTTTAATTTAAATAGCCATGTGTCACCTCTGGCTACCACAGTGGACAGCACTGGTCTAGAGAAGAGTTTCTTCCAAGGAGGGAAAGTGATAGGTGATGAGGGATCAAATTTTATCGGCCTTTATACATCATACCAAGGATTTGGGATCTTATTCTAAGCGTAGATGTAAGCCACTGGAGTTTCAAGAGAGGTCATGGTGTGTTCTCATTTATGCTTTCAAAAAGTCACCCTGGCCATTGTGTTTGGAGTTGGTAAGGGCATAACGGAAAGAAGGACGGCCAGTTTAGAGCCTCTTGCATTTTTTTAATCTATAAAGGGTAGGTGAAGTAGACAGATTTGGTTATTATTTGGGAGCCAGGGGTGTTGCTTTGGATTGTTTTTGGAGCATTTTCACTATATTAGGAATGGCTCTTAGGTAGATCCTGACCTATATCTCTGGACATCTTGTTAATTTGATTCCAAGGTTTTGGGAATTAAAGACAAAATAGAATGTGTTTTATTTGATGATAGTTACCAAACACATTATTTTAGAAGGGTAACTTACGAATTATGCTCTAACGGTCTAGGGTTTTGCTTCACAAGTTGAATTAAGGCCTCATTTCCTAATTCGCTGAGAAAATGAAGTTGAGTAAAAATGTCTCAATTTTTCCCCTAGAATTTTCTTATATCTTTTGTACCTATTAGTGCATGTATATATTGGTATCTAGTACAAAATAGTATCCAATTTAGGTAAAGTTTTATTATTATTTTTTAGTTTGATAGCAGTATTTCATCCATCCTTCATTTTCTCAGTCTCAAGGAGCATTGGGACTCCTGTCTGAACTTGAAAAGGCTTGACGATCAGTGTACTAGGGAAAATGTAGAGCAATTTTGAACTTCTACAAAATAACATCATTGTAAAATCTGATAACTGTTCCGCAGAGACCGCTTACATTTACGGCAAACACATTAAATACAAGAATAAATCATAGGATAAGAACTAACATGTTAAAAGAGCACAGAAAAGAGAGAGAGCCCTCGAGTCTTGATCCTCTATCTGATCTATTACCCCACCATTGAAAAAGGTGTGCCTCTTCTTGATAAAGGTGGCCAGTCAAAGCCCCACAGCTGGGCTTCCCTGGTGGCACAGTGGTTGAGAATCTGCCTGCCAATGCAGGGGACACGGGTTGGAGCCCTAGTCTGGGAAGATCCCACATGCTACAGAGCAACTAAGCCCGTGTGCCACAACTACTGAGCCTGCGCTCCAGAGCACACGAGCCACAACTCCAGAGCCCGCGTGCCACAACTACTGAAGCCCACGCGCCTAGAGCCTGTTCTCCACAACGAAGAGAAGCCACCATTCGCCACAACTAGAGAAAGCCCGCATGCAGCAATGAAGACCCAACGCAACCAAAGATAGATAAATAAATGTATTTTAAAAAATTTTTTTTAAGCCCCACAGCCTCCATAGCTCGCCTTCCTAGGGTCTGACCTACTTTTCTGTCTTTTCCTGACACATTCAGGTGATGAAGGATTCAGCTCCAGAGCTAAATGTGAGTAGTTCTGAAACAGAGGAGGATAAGGAAGAAGCTAAACCGGATGGAGAAAAAGATCCAGATTTTAATCAAGTATGTGTTGAAGCTGCTCTTCATTGTTACACCTTTTGCTGTTCTGAGAGCAGTCACTCTAAGCTCTTGGACATCTCTGCGTAGCCTATGCAGGATGTCGGTTCTCAGGACCCCTTTTTTCCTCCCGCTTTCCTGCATTGGGTAGCATGCTGTAGCTGTCCTGATTTCTCACGAAAAGCCATGGGCTACATTACTCTAGAGTTACTATGTGCTATCAAGCAAGAAAGGCTAAAATATACTGAAATGATTCACTTTTTACCTGGAAAGAAAACTTAAACTAACCCATATCTTGGTTTGTTGCTTAATCATGGAATCTTTATGTATGAAAAAATTATTAAACTCAGATTCCCTGACGACAAGGAAAACACACAGTAGCCTTTATAATATTGGAGTTTATAGAAGAGACTTTCGGGTCTCTTACGTGTTAGGCAAATGACTAGAATCAGCATTAATGTTTCATTTTTCTTCTATTAAAATTACCTATTTTCTGTGTATTTTGTTATGGTATTTCTACCCCCTCTTATTTGGTTGCTTGATTATATCCTGCATGTTCACAGCGATATTGGAGAAAAATGTCAAGAACAGGAAGTAATGTGGGAATATGTTTGGTTGATATATGATGTAGATAAGTTTAGCTTCTCAAAAAGTCAGACCATTATACACCAGGATATTCTAGATTTACCTTAAATTCATGGAATTTCTACTCTAATTAGAGTTTAGCTTTAACTAACTAATTAGAGATATTTGTGTTCTTTCTTTACTGCTAAAAAATAGTGTAGTCAGATTATGGTTAGCATCCTCCCTGAAGGAATAAAAGTGATAAAATGGCCATCTGCTGTATCTGTTACAGAGCAGAGATTATCTGGGTTTCTTGGCCTCTCTGTGTATACATACTGATACTGTTACTTCATTTTCAACTGTGATTAAGAAAGTCTGAAAAGCACTCTTGACTTGAATCTTGGTCTCCCTGAGGTAAATGTTACTTGTAGCTTCCCAGCTGGCATAAAGAGATATGTCAGCATTTGTTGATTTTAAAACACCTGTGGAAGAACAAAGTCAGGCGCTGCTGACCGGGATTAGCCACTCCTACCAAATTTGTGTTTCAATCCCTCAGCATTGGAGGGCCCCCTTGTCCCAGTGCTAACCAAATCCATACATTTTATAGGGATGTAGGTTTTCAGTTTTGTGGGATATTTTCCTATAATAAATAATGCCCTCATTAAAATTTATGTACATGTATGCCTTCTGTTCCTTGGGATGGTTTTTGAGATTATTGAGTTAAGTAATATGTCTCTTGAATAGGAGTTTGCAAACGTAACAAACCTTGTTTGTTGTCGACTTGTTTTATGTTCCCATCTCCTCTACAGTCAGTCCATTTTTCAAGTCAGATCTACAAGCTAGTGTATTTGCTTTTTCCATTGATATATTTTAAAGAGAAGTGTTTGTGTCCATCCTGATTTAGGACTCCATTCTCTTTCATTTGCTTGGCCAGCAGTACCATGGTAGTTTATTTATTAGTGGGAGTATGGTGTCATAATCAGTGGGGAATCCCTATTCTTCTGGTAAACTTTGTGAATAAGTTTGTAAAGCAGGATATATATCTGTGTTCTTACTGTCCTTATTTCTGTCATTTCAAGCTTTACTTTTCAGCCTAAGAGTTATTTAGAAAACTTTTAAAAACGTTTTCAAGTGATTTCGATTTTTGGGAAACTCTTAACTTTTTTAATGTCTGGTTTTACCTATTATTGTCATACCCACAGCAATTTTTAAATTGCTGTTCTGTTCCTCAGATGCAGATGACAACAGATTTCACTTTTATAAATACGATAGAGAATATTTGTTGGGGAACATTGTTTTTTATGACATAATTATTTTTTGTACTTTGAACTTTCTTTTGTCTTCCTTCTCATTGTTGTATACTCTAGAATGTTTTAAACATTTTTGTCTTGCAAAAAAGGTGTAACCTTCCGTTTTGAAAAGAGTAGTTGGTCCCAGAAGAATGTCGGCCTCCTCAAATCTTTTTTTTGTAATACGTTGCACTATCTCAGTACAAAGCTTCTGTAACTGCTGTTTTAAATCCTTGTAATATAAAATGATGCATTTCTATTTGTCCTTAATGGAAATAAACAAATCCCCTTTCCTCTAAGCTAGATCAGCCCAGTTCCTTGGACTTTGACCTTATCTACGATTTAGGTTAATAATGTACCCAGTATTGGATATTACTTAGGTAATTGAAAGCCTTCTAAAACCAGTGGATTGCTTTTTGTCAGATAAGTTCGATTTAAATTCTATGGATTTAGAAGAAATTCTGGGAAAGGCTTTTAGACCCATTAAAAAATATATCTTGCTTAATGCTCAGGGCTTTGTTAGTTGGTTGTGTTTTATATTTCTAAAGTAAAGTTTTAGGTTGTAGATATTTTCCCTTATATTCCTAATTGTGAAATTTAGGTCCAATGTCACCTTTTCTTGAATAGTTGAGATTGAGAAAAATGTGTCATGAATTTTTTTTTAAAACTCCCACATTGTTTCTTATGTTAGAATCACCTGTGTGCCTCTTTAGACGCACAGCTAGAGCTGAATCCAGCGCTGTGCAGCACCTAGCCAGTGGCCTATCACCCTGAACAAATGCTCTTCTGTTTACCCCCGATCCTCTCTGCGTTGTACATCTCTGGAGCTCCATTGATGATGCATATGGGTGGCATCTGTGTCCATAATGACCCCTAAACCGCTCTGATTATGCACACGTGACACTCGGTGACAGCTTCGGAAACCAGAGGCAGAGCCTGGGGGTTACCTCATCCAGATTTAATTAAACCAGGGGAAAAGATTATTTTAAAAATCTTGTTTCATTCATTCCCTGTCCTGGTTAGCAGAAGAATCTTGACTGTTAACCTCTTGATGAGGCATTTATTGGAGTATTGTAGAAAGCTACTTGGTTCTCATCTATTTTTTTCTTAAGACTAGTACAATATATATTATATACCCATATGTATGCCTGTACTTTTTGCTGAACCATCTTTAGGTAAATTGTGCACATCATGGCATTCCACCTCCAAGTTCTTAAACCAGCTTATCAGTAAAGACAGTGTCCTGTTTACCCAACCTCAGATTTCTTCACCTATCCCAAATGTGTCTGAAGCGATGTTCCCTCCTCAAACCAGCATACAATTAAGATATGCATTGTTTTGTATCAGTTTAGACTGTTATCCAGAACAGTTATCCTGCCTCCGCACCCCTTTCTTTCCCTTTTGACACTGACTGGATTAAATTTAATAATCTTAAAATTTTTTCAGTTTATCATAATTGTGTCTTTCTAAGGTCAAACTTACTTTGCTTTTAAATCTCCTTTTTATAATACATACATTTTAAAATCCTGGAGCTTATATGCAGTTAGAAGTGTATTTTGTCGTTTAATTTTTTCAGTTTTGTCTGAGCCTACTAAGAACTTCCGGCGAGTTCCTGTTCACTGTTGATATTGAATTTCAAATGGTTAACAGTCTGATAAATCAATTGCTTTTGCTTGCCTGATGAACTTTATGAGCACGGGTCACAGTGTGGGTAATTTCAGTGCTTTCTTTTTTTTCGGATCTTTATTACAGAGCAATGGAGGAACAAAGCGGCAAAAGATATCCCATCAAAATTATATAGCCTACCAAAAGCAAGTTATTCGGCGGAGTATGCGACATAGGAAAGTTCGTGGTGAAAAAGCTCTTCTTGTTTCTGCTAATCAAACATTAAAAGAATTGAAAATTCAGGTGAGGAGAGTATAGCATTTGTTTAATTATGCTCTGAACTTGGAGGACCTTCGCGAGTTTCTGCTTTGCACCTAAGTATTAGGCCATTGAGGGAGGGCTTTTTTGAGTTTAGAATAATACTTGCAGGGTCACCAAATTAAAATGACTCTTTCTTTAGAAAGAGTTTCAAAGTTTTCCAAATTAGCCAAGAATCTTTCTGTGAAGATGAAAAGTATTTTGGGGATTCTGAAACCTTGAGCAGGTTCTGAGTAGCTTTCCAATAATAATGAGAAATGTTGAGAACCATTTAACTTGTTACGTGTTGAGGTGGTTCTTTTTGGAGGTTCATTTTAGATCGTTCCCACTCTATCCCCCCCCGCCCCCTCCATTGCTTTTGCCCGTCAACACAGTGGATGCATTATGAAAATGCCTCACGATACTGTTGTTTCCTGGTAGCAACACTAAAGTACTATAAATGAGCATGCCAATGGGACATCTCAAAACCCAGGAAAAAGAGGCTGATAAATTCAAGATGTACATGAAAAAAAATCTGGCCTCTTATCTGTTCTAGTCACTGATACGGATCCCAGAAGTTGACCGAATTTCCCTCTCTGCTGCCTTCATGCGGCCTGGTTTACTGGTTCTGCATTTTCCCTCGCTGCTGATCCTTATCATTGTAATTGAGGCAAAAGTATAGGCTTCCTTTGAGGGTGTGATGTGTTCCAGATTGTCCCGGGAACAGTATTTCCCTTGGTTGAACCCATGGCTCTGAAAATAAATGTGTTGGCCTGATAGCTTTACTCTGTTATTGTAGCTTTTACATCTGAGAAAGCTTGTTTCTATCACCGGCGTTCTGCCTGTCAGTGGTAAACCTCGAACATTCAAAACCTTTAAATTACAAAAAGAGCCCCTGTGGATAAAGACATTTTCAAAGCCTGTGCTGCTTTTTATTGTGGACTACCCTTTTTAAAGAATAAATCAAAAGTCAGCAGAAATAACCTCTGTCTGTGAGCATGTTACCTGCACAAATGAGTTGCTAGAAGGCAGCAGCTGTTCACAGGAAAGCCCCCAAACGTGCTGTCCTTGGATGGCTCCTTTGCCGTGTCCCTCCTCTCATCTCCCGTCCTGGCTTCGAGGACCACTGTGATCTAAACAGTCCAAAGAAAGGGCAGTGAAGTGTAATTTCCCTTCAGTGATCCGTGGTGGTAGCTTCGAAAGCTCCCACTAGATGGGACCTTTTTGCCCAGCAGCCTGAGCACTGTTAGAGCTTGTGGTGGGCATGCATGTGATCCTCAGCCAGTGGTGGTGGGTGACTTTTTAAGCATGTAGTGTATTTTTTTTGTTGCATGGAGCCTGTCCTCTAGGGTATACTACATTTCCAAGTTAATAGGATGGTAACTACACCCATTTATAGTTGCTTAGTTCATCCACCTGTGAGGCCATAAAGTACAGTTTATCCATCTCCTCTCTCGGAATATGCTTGGTGTTTAATTGTCTTATTCCATTTTCCCAGAGAGAGGTTTTGAGTGGGTAGTATTGCTTGCTGTAGAAAGGAGGAAATTTTCCTTACTTCACTTTCCTTATTGCATTTCCTTATTTCAGCCACACACTCACACCCCCATGGCAAGCAGCATGGAGCCGCTCACCTTGTAGGAACAGAGTTTTCATTGTTCCTTTTATGCCCCACAGATCCACAATGCTGCACCCGCTTGTTAAACAGACCTATAGAATGTTAATTCTTCTGAAGCATTCTCCTAGCACTTACGGTTTATGAATTATTATCATACAGGGCACAGGCCTCCATGCCTTTGGCCTGTTCCCTCATTCTGAAATACCGTTTTCTCCTCACTAGTAAGCACTGTTCATCTTTCACAACATCTTTTCTGCAAAACCTGTCTTGGCCTTCAGCTACACAGCTAACTGCTCCTTTCTGTGTGCTCCGCTAGGAGCAATGTGTACTTTCTGCCACCATCTTCACTGCTTGGTTTTGTCCTCTTGACCTCTCCGGGGTGGGATTATTCACTTTATATTTCCAGTACCTAGCACGGTAGTCAACACATGGGGTAATAAATCTTCATGAGTTGTTGAATGAATTGGAGTGTCCTTGTCTGTGCACTCAAAATATAAAGCATGAGCCTCCACCCCTCAGAGATGGAACTCGTGTCTAGAGGTATTTGCGGTTGGTCCAATGTTGTGTGGTGGTGCAAAGACCCTGTGCATCCCACTTAGGCGTGTGAACTAGCATTCCTACAGTCATGCAGCTGTGACATTGCCCACATTAAGTTGGTATCAGACACTTCCTCTGTAACTGCGCTTTCTTGTTCATGGGTCACATTTACTCACTGGGGCTGTTGCCTCTACCTGATGCCCGTGTGCTGGGCTGCCTTCGGTAGAACTGTCCCGTCAGTACTTCTCATGTACCAGAAATAGGCTCATTGCTTCATACACAAATCATTGATGATGTCAGTGCACTGTAGCTACAGATCCCTGTTTAATCAGTCTCTGCTCGCTTCTGAGAGCCTGATGTCCTTTTGAGAAGTCCAGTTATGAACCTGGCCTAACAGGGAGGAGGCCAGTGTTGTTATCCCTGTTGTTATTTACCTGTGTACTGTTATTAAAATCACTTTTCTGGTCACAGTCTTCCCAGCTGGAAAGCTCTTGGGCCCAATTATATACACAGTTGGTTCAGGGCTGCTTGTTTTGTCTTTCCAGATTTTTCAAAGAGTAGAGGAATAGAGTGCATAAAAGGGTAGAATGGTTTCCCTGTACCATGGATATTGGTGTAATGAGATACATGTAATGGAACATATTCAAGGAGTATGGAACTCAGTTATTTGGCATAATAAAATGAATACTCTAGAATACACCCAAGTGAAGAATTAGAATGTATCATTGAAGGGTACCTATGTGTGCCTCTCTGAGCCCAACTCGTCCTTACTTCGCACTGGTATTTACTCCCTGGACGTGATAAAAATTTTTCTGAATTTGAAAACAATGTTTAAGTATTATGCACAATAGTCTTTCTGAATGTATTCAACTTTTAAGATTTGGTTAGAACTGGGCTGGAGTATATGGCCCCTACCCTTAAGAAATTCATATTCTGGTTCCTAGAGGCAAGACTCGGTCTAAGAATATGTGACAGGCCCAATGGCTGAATTTTGTAGTCCCGGCTGCTCACTAAGGGGATCAAAACGAGAAGAGTCCAGATAGCCTTCTGGTTAATTTAGAGATGGTCTTATGAAAGAATTTGGAACTGACTTGGTTATTAAAACGATGTGGAACCTGGGCATGATAGGAGTGACAGTGACGGCCTTGCTCAAGCCTTATTACCAGAGGAGCTGTCAGCCCAGCCCCACCTTCTGCTCCTTTGTTTTCTCCGCACCCTGACCCTTGGAGAGGTGGTAAGATGCAGAAGACAAGGTCCTGTGGGTATAATTGTCTCCTAATTCTCTATCAGGCCTCCTAAGAATGTTCTCAGATGTATTGGGATTAGAGTCTCAATAGGAATTTAGCAAGCGAGCTGACTGTAAACTGTTGTATCTTTTGTATTCTGGAGTCTTTTATTTTGCCCTCAGAATCTATGCATTATTTCTTCAAATAGGGTAGAAGTCTCAGTGTTTTGCTTTACACAAACTTTGTTTCCTTTATATTGGCACAGATCATGCATGCATTTTCAGTTGCTCCTTTTGACCAGAATCTGTCAATTGATGGAAAGATTTTAAGTGATGACTGTGCCACCCTCGGAACCCTTGGCGTCATTCCCGAATCTGTCATTTTGTTAAAGGTAGGTAACAGCTCTTTACCTGAGGGATTCTCATGTGCAAACTGCGTGCAGTGGTGGTTACAGTTACCTCAGGTTCTCGGCAGGGTGTGGTAAGAAGCTTCTGCTGTGAGAGTTTTGCTGGCCTCTGCATTCTCCATCTCTGGATGAGCCATGAGAGACTTAGAGGAGGTCACAACATCATTGGGTCTTGTGGGGTTTTAATAATTCTTGTTTAAAATAATCTAGATTTAACCTCCTCCCTAACTTTTGGATCAGCGAATTACTTAACCATATTTCTACTATTAAAGCATCTCCACCTTTCCTCATAAGTACAGGAAACAGACATAAGACACAAGTCTTGGCCACAATAGTCAAAATACTTTTGGTTGGCTTAATGGGATTCTTGTCCAGGGTATGGAAATTGGCTTTGGGGAGAATGGATTTAGGAGAGGTAGGTGTGTTTTAGAAAGTAGGGGCTTCTGAGACTTTGTCACAGAAGAAGAATCATTGAACCAGCCTCTTTAGACCAATCCTGCCTTCCCTCAGGGCCTGATTTTGTCACTTTCCTTTGCCTCTTTTGTTTCTTTATGGCTAAAAGCATGCCCCCTGCATGATGTGATAGAATATTTTTCAGGTTTTGAACTGTGAAATACGTTTTTCATACCATAGAGCCTCAATTCTGGTCAGATAAAGTTAGGCCCTGGGAGTGGTCATGCAGACCCATATCTACCCCTACACACACACACCCCTACACACACACACACACACACACACACACACACACACACACACACACCCTCATCCTGCTACCTACCCCCTGGAAATGATGATGCAGGCCCATATCTACCCCTACACACACACACGCACACACACACACACACCCCTCATCCTGCTACCTACCCCCTTCCTGTTTGCTTTTCTTGGAACTGTAGGTTCTGTGGAATTATTTTGAAAGCCTCTTTGGTTTGCTGAATCCTAAGGACGCCGTGTAAAATCCTAGAAACAGCCTGTGTAATTAAAGCGTTTGTACTTCAGATGGGCAGCTAGAGTCCATACTGGACATTGTCCTCTTGGCCCTTGTAGCTAATCCCACCGCAAGCTCAGACTCAGTGCTGGCTTCTGCCTTAACAAGGACATGGGCATTTTCTTCTTGATGTTGAGGCGGGATGAAAATGTATTTTTAACCTAATTGGCATTTTTAGAGGACCATTCTGACTTGATTTCTGCCAACTCACGCCGTCATCCCTGGCGCCTTAAGTCATATCAGTTAGATCAGTATTTAGTAACTCAGGGTACCTGAACCTTTCTGCATCTAAAGGTATGTGAGGAGCAGGAAAACAGTGCCACATCCAGTGTGCAGTCTGTGCGGTTATCAGGGTATTGAGTCTAGACCCACCACCGACAAGGCATCCTTTGTTAATCCTGGACATTGCCAGCTCTGGTTTGAACCCTGTTTTCCACTGGACAGTGTTTGTATTTGTGTCTTGGAGCAACACACTGGTGGGCTCGGGAGCAGCCTTTTGTGTGAGGTGGATGGGACGTTATCCTCCTAGTGGCTTCCACTCCCTTGTGGGTTTGAATTGTTTTCATTTGTTTTCCAGGCTGATGAACCAATTGCAGATTATGCTGCAATGGACGATGTCATGCAAGGTAAAGACCAACTTGTTCTGGGAATTTGTTGAGGAACTTGTTAAAGGAAGGTGGGATTACAGTTATTGATGCTTTAGTCTCCAGTGCTTTTACTTGTAAACGTGAACAGAGCTTCTGCATGTTCAGGTAGAATCTTACATTATTGCTCTGAAAAGATCTTAGTAAGAATGATAGCTATGAAAATTTAGAAAGTGGAGAAAAACAGTACTAACTAATTAATTTACCATAGGAAACAAATGAATGTAAACCTGCAGGCGAAAGAGGTCAACAAAAAGCAAAGCTAATTCAAATTGCAGAGCCTCGGACAGGTACAGAGGAATTGGATGCCCTAGGTGCATTTGAACGTAAGAGTGAGGTCTAAACCTAAAGGCCGGTTGGAAGCTGTATAAGAAGCAGTTAGCTCACTACCTTGCAGATCCTCACAGCCCTTCTCTCCTGTGCCTCTGCTCAACCTGCAGAGTTTGTGTTTCAGCTCTTTGAAGAAATTAACCTAGAAGGGTGATAATGAGGCCCATTACCTACCAAACAGGGAGATCACCCACCAGCTCTTTCTTCAAATACTGGCAGCCCATCCCTTACCTGCCATAGTCGAGGGAAGGGATGATCCTCTGGGGAAACGGGCAATTCAAGAAAACAGCCTACAAATATTTTAAAAAAGTGTTTCATCTCCCAGGTACCCTTGGGTTAAGCCCACCACTGCCCACTCAACAGTTTTTAGGCATCTATTTAGTACCTGACACTTAAACAGGTGGAAATGGACAGCTAGAGAGCACCAGACAGTTCAGCAAAGAGCATGAAACCAAAAGACGTCAGTCAACAGACAGAAAAAAAAGGAGCCCAGAGAAAATAGACAACACAGGAAGAATAAGAAAGCTTAAAAATTAACTATAAACAATACGAGAGAAAGAGCAAAATAGTCTATGTGTAAGGAACATTCAGAGAACAGAAAATAATTCATGAAAATAAAAAATGGGTGCACCAAGGGCCTGGTACAATAAAGTATAAATCTAGGGATAAGAAGACCCTAAAAGCATCTAGAGGTATGGAAGGAAAAACCACATTCACAGGATGAAGAGTCAAGAAGACAAACTAATGGACCCGTGCCCACAAGATTCTGAGGAAAAGTGAGTTTGAATCTAGAATTCTGTAACTAGACAGACTTTATTTTAACGTCACACTTGATGGCTCTTTGAATGTAAGGCCTTAAATTTCTCTCACACACCATTTGCCGAGATACTCTGGGAAGGTGTGCTCTGTTAAATGAGAGAGTAAATCAAGGAAGAAGTCAACAGGGCTTCCCTGGTGGCGCAGTGGTTGAGAGTCCGCCTGCCGATGCAGGGGACACGGGTTCGTGCCCCGGTCCGAGAAGATCCCACATGCCGCGGAGCGGCTGGGCCCGTGAGCCATGGCCGCTGAGCCTGCGCGTCTGGAGCCTGTGCTCCGCAATGGGAGAGGCCACAGCAGTGAAAGGCCCGCGTACCACAAAAAGAAAAAAAAGAAAGTCAACAGTGGAACCCAAAAACATGGATCCAGCATAGGAATAGATGCCCTAGAAGCTGGTGAGGGGGAAATTCCAGGACGGAAGCTGTGCGGCAGGTGTTGAGCACACCCCATCCAGATTGGAGCAGTGGGATGCAGGCTTTGGCCAAGGATGTCCCCTGGGAAGAGTGGAAGTGATAGGTGGTTGTCTTGAGGTTTACAGCTCTTTCAGAGTTTACACTTGAATTGGAGATAGTACAGAGAAAATGAAACACATAAATAATGCAGCAGTTACCAACCCCAGAAAGACAAAGGTCATACCAGACAGGAACTATAACCAAGGTACACCAGGGAGTTCAACTGTGAGCAGTATTATGGGATAAAAAATAATGTAAACATTGGAGATTAGCTTAGCAAAAAATGTCACTGTGTCAGGAGGATGGGTTCCGGGGGCAGGTGGTATGTAAGAGGTGGGGGGAGAACTAAATTTTTATCTTTCCCTGAAATTATTAGATAGTATCTAAAATTATGAATTAGCAATATAAGCATGTTATTTAGAAATACAGAGGTTAAATACCAGAAGTGGCTGCAAGGGCTGAAAGTGGTTCCTTCTAGAGTGTGGGAATGGGAGGCAGAGGGGGAGAGAGGGCCATGGCCACATGGTTTTCTCCAGCCCCCTCCCCCCATCATGCAGAATGTTGGCTCCAGTTACAACCCTTGTTCTCCCAGTATTTGTCTTTTGAGTGATGCATATGTATTGCTTTGATAAAATAAAAACAAAGAGAAAGATTTTCATTTGATTATTATCTATAACTTCAAAGGTAATGTTTATTGGTGAATAAGGTAATGAAAAGTTATTTTAAACTTTTCGTCTTTAGGCATTGAAGTGAACTTATTACTGTCGGTAATGACAATCTTTTCAATTTGGAATTCTGTTTTTTTCCTTCCAGTGTGTATGCCAGAAGAAGGGTTTAAAGGTAAGTTACATTTGTCACGTTTTGTTCATGAATGTCAGAGTCATACTCTAATTTTCTATTAAAGTGAAGCCTATGATTTGATTTTAAAATTTAATTCAATCTGAGTCTCATGACTGAAATTAATTTTAGTTAAATGCATTTTTGATTCAAGCTTCTTCATTATCTGTATCAGCACTCAGGCCTCAGGCCTCAAATAGGGCCTGTGTGATAGACGTATGTACTTCCAGATGTCCATTCTGCTTTTTCTTTCTCATTTCGGGGGGGCAGGTGGGGAATTAGCTAGTGGCGTTTTGATTTTTATACTTAACCTTTTCAAATTCCTCCTGTCAGTCCCATCTTAGAGCAAAACAGTTTGTATGTAACTGATAAGAATTAGAGGAGAAGAATCTGCTGAATTATATTAGGTTCAGTGAAAAGGTTTCATTGATCTATTTAGAATTAGGCATCTTTTGGATTATTACTTTAAATGGATAAACGGCAGTGCCTCCTACTACATCTTGGCCACTATAGTAGTGCACGTAGTCGAATCCAGACCTTTGACATTTACAGATTTAACTGTTGCAGTTTGATTCTATGTGTCCTAGTCCAGAGGTCCATGACAGGTTGCAACTTTGCCCAAGAATGAGGTTGAATCGAATACCGGGGTTTCTTTGCTAAAGCGAACAAGTGAGCCACGCTACTGGCCTAAATAAAGCCTCCCTCTCAGTGCGGCTTTTTGTCTACACGTTCCCACTACACAGAAACTCCTGATGTGGTTAAAACAAAACAAACAAAGCAAAAAATTTATTTATGAAAAATGGCCATCAAATGAAAGCATGAGTAAAATCTGATGAACTTGTGTGAAGATAACTAATAGCCACGTGGCTTTCAACAGGAAGGCGCTTTAGCTGAAAACCTGGAGTCTGCTGATACTTTTTCTTATCCTTCAACGTCAAAAGGCTTCTGTGCTCATTTATTAAGTTGGATATTCCCTGTTGCTGATGCGTTCTTGGCAAATGGAATATATGAACTCTTACCTTGCAGTTCACAACTGTACCTCCACATGTGTTTCTTTTCCCAGGTACTGGTCTTCTTGGACATTAATCTTTTTGAACATTTGCTGACTGCTAAGAAATGACCAGAAAGGAAGAGGAGTTTGACATGTTAGGGCATTACAGAAAAAGTGGATCTAAGAATTAAACCATTACATGACTCCTGCACAAGGCAGAAAAGCATTCAAAAGTGACTGTCCCCAAATGCCTTATGTCAGATAAAGCAGATTGCACTGAAGGCCATCAGACTTGAAGGAAATGTTTCAAATTTTATATTTAAGGGGGGTGGGGGGGGATGGGCAAGTAAAGACTGAAAAAGTTTAGTAGCAGTATCAGTAAATCATGTTTACATATGAGATTTATAGGCACGGGAGGGAATAAAAGTTCTGTTATATTTCCTTGCTTGAGTTTCATACCAGATGCATTGGTCCATAAAGGATTTGTATCACAGTAGATGGGACAACATTCTGCTCTGAACTAAAAGTAATTCTTTAGAGACATAACCTGCTTACCAATACCTGTCTTTGATTCATATTTTACTTTCAATAAAGCATGAAAGTGAAGAACTTGCCGTAATTGTGGAAAAGTGTCTTCAGAGTAGATCCCTCTCCGTGTCGGCTCCAGTGCCCCTGCCTCACATCCTGCCCGCTGGTCTCTGACTTGGTGCTGGGAAAGGAGGGTGCACCTGCGTGTCTCCTGCAACGAGCCAAGGGATTGTGTCTTACTGGTGTCTTCAAAGGCTTTTTATTTCCATGCATTTCAGAAAGAATGGCGAATGTATTACATGTCATAGCATCCTCCAGTTTTACTGTTATTAAAAAGTGGGAAATCAAATACACCTTGCACTTTTGAGAAGTCTGACCACCTTATCTGAAGAGTAAAATGGCCTGAAATACATTTGGAAACTAACACGGGTTCTTATATAAAGTTTCTTCTGCCCATCCTCCAAGTCCGCCATTTCTTGGATCTCACTTCTCTTGTTTTGAAAGCATTCTTCCGAAACACCCAGAAAGGATCTTTTAGATCACATTGTTCAAAAATGAAAAAAAAAATGTGCGCGTGGAGTGTGCCTTGTCATCAGCTCAGGATTGTTGGTTAGCAACACGTGACCAAAGCAGGATTCGTTAGAATATCGGAGGATTTTCAAAGGAATTAAGACTGGAGTTTGTTTCACTGTTTCCTCTGAGTACGTATGTACAACTTTTCGGCCGAGATGCTGACTCAGGCGTCTCTCTTGCTAACACTTTATTTAGCCCTGGGTTTTGCTGGGCTCTTTTTTTTTTTTTTTTTTTTTTTAACCCCTCCCTTTTCTGAAAATTTAAACTGAAATACCGGATGGGGGTGTCAGGTTTCAATTTGAGGACCAGTAACCTTGGCAGCATCCCCTTTGAATAGATCTTTTTATGAGAATAATTATGGCTTTTTGGTAAGATTACAACTTCTTACCTGAGTTTCCCCTCTGTGTTTGCAGTGTCTTCAGTCTGTACCCCCTGGGGAGGCAGGGGGTGTTTAATGAGTCTGTGCGGGAGAGTGCACTGCACACAGGACCCTCACAACCCATTCTAGGAACCTGTGGGCCCCACCCTCAGGTCGGCAAAGGGAAAGGATGGACTTGAGGTCCAGGTCGTGAGCTAATCCTCATTTTTAGATCCCAACACCTGCAGTCCCCCACCCCCCAATGGACCTGAACATAAAATAATAACATGCCAAGCAACTACTACTTTCCAAGGGTAAAGACTTGTGTGCAAGTTCACTTAGTACTTGATGCAGCTGCTTCCTCCTCCCTGTAAAGAAGCTGTTTGTCCAGAGAAGTTTCTTTCTGGGGATTGACATAAGCATGTCAGTGGTCACCCAGAAATCTGATGTATTTCCCCAGTTTGCTGTTAATAACAGTTTTAAAATGTGTTACTTGAGTCTTTTTTTTCCTCATGCAGTGGTACAAAATAACAGCCTGTGGTAGGTCTTTCAGGCTGATGACCCAGTACTGGCTCCCTTATTGATCTGCACAGGTGGTGGGAGCGGGGTGGGCCCTGTGTGAGCAGGTGATGCTCGAGCAGTTCTGTCTCCTGCCCCCACGACTTAACCGTGTGCTACCAGCACTGCACTGCTCAGAGTGATGTCTGTGGCCCCACAGTACCAGCAGCACTGCGAAGCTGTATTAGAAATGCACGTTTTTGGGCTTCCCTGGTGGCGCAGTGGTTGAGAGTCCGCCTGCCGATGCAGGGGACACGGATTCATGCCCCGGTCCGGGAAGATCCCACGTGCCGCGGAGCGGCTGGGCCCGTTGAGCCATGGCCGCTGAGCCTGCGCGTCCGGAGCCTGTGCTCCGCAACAGGAGAGGCCACAACAGTGAGAGGCACCATGTGCTACAAAAAAAAAAAAAAAAAAAACACATTTTCAGGCCTGAGACCCACTAAATCTGCATGTGCAAGCCGCCCCTGTTGGGAAGCCTTGGGCTGGGCCCTCTCCCGCCCACGGTCAGTCGGCAGAGTTACACAGTCATGTATACGTGTATTTAGTGGCCCTCACCACTTTGTACAGGGAAAACAGGTACAACATGTAACCTAAAATCAATTCTTGCCTTGTCTGTATTAATGGATGGAGATCAACTGTCTCCTTGACTTTGACCGCACCAAGGTGCAGAGACTCTTCCCATCAGGTTTCTTATGCATGTGGTTTTGTTTTTGTCTTTTAAAGACAGTCTTCTGTGGAAGGTAAAACGAAGCTTGAAGTCACCCCTGCCCCCCATCCCCATTGTATTTCTGTCCATTCCTCACCCCCCATCTGATGTGTACAACATGCCATTCTGCTATGAATTGTTGCCATCACCTCAAATATAGGTCGCCGTTGGGATGTCGTCATTCCTTGGGGGGATAAGTAGCCGTGTGTTAATGAACTTTATTGTGTAGAATTAGTTACCATTCTGCCCAATTTAAAAGAAATGTATGTTTGTTTCTGTGGCATCATAATCCAGAGCAAGTGTTTTATTACTTTAAATGTCCATTTGGTTGGCCTGTGTGGTCGGGCTTCTTGATCAGACCCTGGTTAACGCTTGAAGTGAATGCTAGGGTTGAGTAACCGGTTTTAAATACCCAAAGGGTGATTTGTCTCTGAGCAAACTGCTAAGGTGAAATGAGCACTGAAGCCTGCCTTTCCTGTTATAGAATCGCGCAGGAGTGTCACATCCTTTCTCTCTGGCATTTGGATGTTCAGCTTGTTCAGTGTCACAGGGGACTGTGAATAGAGTTCAGTCTCATGAACAACCAGCATTTTCATTTTAAGGAGATTCTTACCCCTTTACCTATGGCCCGTGCATCCCCACCCCAGGTGCAGGGTTTTGTCACAACTGTATTTCTGATTCTGAAAGCTAGCCATTTACCACCCCCAAAATCCAGGCAATGCATAGATACCAGTATTGGCTGGGGATTTGATTATCAACATGAGTGGAATCCTTTATTCATTAAAATACAGATTACAGACATTTGTAAAATGGTAACACTTTGTTCCTCATACTTCACTGAGTAACGGCTTTGTGCCAAGTCCTGAGAGCCAAGTCTAGTAGGGAGTGGTTAAGGGTCCGCCTGCCAAGGCAAGGGACACAGGTTCGAGTCCTGGTCCGGGAAGACCCCACATGCCGCGGAGCAGCTGAGCCCGTGCACCACAACTCCTGAAGCCCACACGCCTAGAGCCCGAGCTCCGCAACAAGAGAAGCCACCGCAATGAGAAGCCTGTGCACCGCGATGAAGAGTAGTCCCCGCTTGCCTCAACTAGAGGAAGCCCGTGCACAGCAACGAAGACCCAACATAGCCCCCCGCCCCGCAGAAAAAAAAGAGAGATGTAGAAAACAACGCCTCCATCTCATACATACCAAACATTCGTGGGTATTTTTCAGATCTGGCTTTTGAGTTAATTGGGCTGAGGAGTCTGCTAGCTGTTCAGATAGCACATACTTGTGTAGGCGAGTGTTGAAAGGGCTAGTTTGAGAAGTTGGGTCACCTGTGTTACAGATAATCTCACCATTTATCTTTAACTAAGCAAAGTTGCTTAGCTTTGCTTTGTCTTGGTTTCCAAATTATCTCTTCGAACAGAGCAGTATTTGCTGCTTTGTTCACCCTCCCACACTGAGGATCATGCAATAATAAACACTGTTGGGGTAAAATACTTCATGATTCTTTGTAATTAGACTTTAGCCTTTGTGACGAAACACTGTGGAATCTTTCCCACAAGTCTTCAAGAACTTTAGGACATACGTTATGCTGGAAGCCGTTGGAGTTAAAATGATGGCTGGACAGGTGTGTTTGATTATTCTGTTATATAAGTATTTCCTCTTGGCCCATAAGGAAAGTGAAGCTAATGGCCAAACAGTAAGGTGCCTTGATTCTGTGTTTATTTGCAGGGTCCTGTTGAAAGGAATTTGGAACACGTTTGGAATGCATATTGAAGATTTATGTCTTTGTGATAGGCAGGTTCTGCCCCAGAGGGGCAGCTTCCAGTGTTTTGATTGTCATTGCCAAGAACATCAGGAACAGGTGCCGTGAGCCTCAGAGGCCGGGCTGTGCAGGCGCCGGGCAAAGCAGAAGACTGCGGCCAGTGCTTCAGGCTACTTTCTGATCTGAGAATCGTGTTTTATATTCTTTTTTTACCTCTTGAGATTTAGTGAATAATATTTTTCAAGAGTAGGGTACGTGGAACAGGTATTTCTTGTGCTTCCGGGAACTTCCCCAACAGATAAGCCACAGGACCCACTTTATCACATGATTGCAGTGTACTGCCAACCATATCACATGCAGCACTTTTAAAAAATGCATGTGTTTCAGACAAGTTAGTGACATTTGTTCATATGGTAAGAGTTAGGTATCTTTGCTGAGCCTCATTAGGTTTTGGGAAGAGGTTGCAGAATTGGTCTTGTGAATCAAGTCATCTTTGTAGCTTGCCAGGAGTTGTCTGGCCTTTTTAATTATTATTATTATTGATTGATTGATTGATTATTTTTGGCCGTGTTGGGTCTTCATTGCTGCACGTGGGCTTTCTCTAGTTGCGGCGAGCAGGGGCCACTCTTCGTTGCAGGGCGCGGGCTTCTCATTGCAGTGGCTTCTCTTGTTGCGGAGCACGGGTTCTAGGCTTCAGTAGTTGTGGCTCGCGGGCTCCAGAGCGCAGGCTCGGTAATTGTGGCACACGGGCTTAGCTGCTCCGCAGCATGTGGGATCTTCCCGGACCAGGGCCCGAACCCGTGTCCCCTACATTGGCAGACGGATTCTTAACCACTGCACCACCAGGGAAGCCCTGTCTGGCCTTTTCTAGGTGACATTGTTCTGCCTTTAGAATTGGGACCTGCACCAGCTCATTACTGGACTAAGGCCTGGCTGTGTCTCCCCCAGCGGAGGCAAGACCACATTTCCCGAAGATGTGTATCCTGCTGCCAAACGGGCTCCGTCCACGGGCACCAGTGACACGGTGGCTCTTCTCGTGCCGTGTGTTCACACTTTGCCGTTCATGAGGCTGTCTGAATTCCCCCTGAAGTCAGTTCTGAGAGCTTGTCCAACATAATTACTGTATTGGTCTCAAACAGAGGGCATCATCTGTTCTCCCCCAACATGTTTAAAGGGGAAAAAACAAAAAGATGTGCTTTCAAGGATTTGGCTGGGACTGCGAAGGCCAGGGCCTTTGAAGTGAAATTGCTCTTGGTCAGGGAGGGAACCAGCCTCGTAACAGCAGCTGGAATGGCAGCTTGAATTCCGGATCTGCGTTAGTGCTGCCAGGCGAGGCAGGCCCTGGGCCACAGGAAGTGGGGGACACACCCCAAGGAAGCCAGAAGGCCTGGGCAGCGGCTGCCTGGGTTGAAACGTTGCCGGCTGGCACATGGGCCTCTGCAAGCTTGGATCTTGGTCTCCCCTCCCCCCATTCTCTGGTATAACCGAGAGAACACTAAACTGCTACCAGCTCTTTTTATGGTCCTGGATAAGTGTGTTCCCCTTTGTGCCTCAGTGTTCGCTCTAAAAGGAAGTTGGGTGTAGAAACTGTCGAGCAGGAATTAGGTGGAAGGAGGCAGTGGGGCCTCATCTCTTCACCCCTACCGCCACCCACTACCTCAAAGTCCAGGGAGTGTGTTTGGGAAATTGCCCAAGTGGACCACCTCTAAGGACTCTTGTTTTATATGTGAGTCATTTCTTTGATTGGTTTATGTTTGCAGTTTCTGCTGCATCTCCTCTCCCATCTGTAGCGTGCACTGGCTCTGGGTGAGGGAGGCTTCAAGTCGTGCTAGACTGTCTAGAATTCTGGAACTAGAGTGAATCACTTATTTTTGTCTTAACTGGGAGCCAGAGTTAGGGCTGTGCTGGATCTTATGTCTGCATTTATTTTATATTTTTTTTAATTTATTTTTTATTTTTATTTTTGGCTGCGTTGGGTCTTTGTTGCTGCACGCGGGCTTTCTCTGGTTGTAGTGAGCAGGGGCTACTCTTCGTTGCGGTCCGCGGGCTTCTCGCTGCGGTGGCTTCTGTTGTGGAGCACGGGATCTAGGCGCGCGGGCTTCAGTAGCTGTGGTATGTGGGCTTAGTTGCTCTGCGGCATGTGGGATCTTCCCGGGCCAGGGCTCGAACCCATGTCCCCTGCATTGGCAGGCAGATTCTTAACCACTGCGCCACCTGGGAAGCCTCTTACGTCTGCATTTAAAACCACTCCAAATCCCAGAAAGTGAATCAACCTAATTAGTGCTGGACTGGTCTAGCTCCCTGAGGGCAGGGTCTCTGGCCATCTTATTCATCCTATGTCCTGCAGTGTGTCACATATGTTCTCAGCAAGGAAAAACCGGATGAACGCTTCAGGACCCCCTGGAAGCTCTTGTCCAGCAACAGCAAGATTCCTGGGAGAGAGTTTTCTATTACTTTGGTGTGACCAGTGCTGTCCCCACCTTTAGGCTTGTCACCTTTGTCCTCAAAATGGGGATTTCCTAGCTGTGTTCACAGTTGTGATCCAAGAATGGGTCTCCCCAGGGTGGCATCCTCTCTGCTGTGTGTCCGGCATCAGCATGGCAGCCCACCGAGACACTGAGTCCTCAGAACCTTTCTTGACGGATGTGCCCTGGAGCTGACTGACTCTCAGTCCTCATCGGTCTTGTTCTCACTGGAGCGGAACTTTCTTCCCAGCCATCCCTGCAGCCCACCCTCCTCTTCACCAGCCCCTCCTAGACCTGGCTCAGTGTTCTGCGGACAACACACCTTGGGGACCCACCACTTTGGGGCTTTCTCCCTCTGCCTTTCCCACTGGGCAGTCCCCATCCCTATCTTTCTGATCTGACCAGGCAGGGAAGGGTAGCAGAGAGTAATTTCCACTCCCAGTTTGGACTCCCTCGTGCATTATTCCAAGTTTACAGCTGTGCCACCCACGTTTTCCTCTCTAGCCTTCTTAGATGTCAGATTTTTTGAAGCCAGCTTTCATTTTTCAGCAGTGGGGAGGGAGGGCAGGGGTGGTTGCTGGGTTGCAATGTATTAAGTGTTTGGAAAAGAGAAGGCTTGTGCCCAGAGGCAGCCATGCCTGAGTGGTCAGTCTTGAGTGGTTTGGATTGAAATAGGGCAGGGAAAGCGAAGCTTCAGGGCCTTCATTCAATCTTCCCTTTAATACCCAGGCTCCATGCCAGGCTCTGTGCCCAGCCCTACGGCACGTGCTGGCTGCCTTCTCCCCAGGGCCCCTGAGAGTCAGCATGCTGCCCCCCAGGACACAGGGGAGATGATAAGCCTCTTGTACTGAGGTTTTCTGTAAAGAGGAAAGTGCTGTAATTGAAGAGCTCCTTGGTTAATAAAGAAGAAATAGGGGCCTGGCACAGAAGAGCCTTCGTTTCTTGACCTACTCAGCCAGAATTGGGTACATTCAGTCCCTCGGTGCCCATAGGACCACAGGCCCTTGGAGACCTTGGACTTTGCTGGTCCACACCACGAAAGATCACAGCTGCAACTCCTCACTTAGTTTGTTTCCGCACCTCCTCTGCCTCCATCGGGCCCCTTGCTGTGGCTCATGTGAGGCACTTTGGCTTCACTCTGGAGTCCAGTCTGGAATGGTACCACCAGCAGTGCTTTCCTGGCCAGAGTTGGAAGCCCATGGTCTCTGTCTCACAGCATGGAGGGGAAGAGGGCTTTTTGGGCGAGTAGTTGGAGAAGCTGAAGAGGCACCGGAATTTTGATGGGAACTGAATTCAAGGATCCATCTAGCCCAGTTCACGAAAAAGACAGAGGATGGGAGGAAATGTAGTGCTTCAGAGAACCCTAGAGTTTGTGTGCCCTTCCTGAGATGTGTGAGCCCAGCCTTGCTGTAGGCAGAATAGCCCAGTGCACGCTGCCCTGGAAGGGCTTTAGGTTTTCAACCAGTGTTTCCCAAATACAGCTTTACTTCAGCAAGCATCTCTCAGGACCAGTGTCCTGTACAACACACCAGTCTGGGGCAGTTGCTGCACTATGAAATCCCTTCTGCACCATCCCCAGAAGTACCGTGACCAGTCTCATTCAACTTCTTCCCTCTTAACTACAGCTTTGAACCAAACTATAAAGCCCTGGTGCATCCTGAAAAGGATCCAGGCTCAGGCCTGATGCTTAGGCAGGAAATCAGACGCCCCCCAGGGCGGGGGTGGGGGGCCCAGAGTGAGCAGGTGCTGCTCTCGGAGCCCCTGCAGTTTTGTTTCTTCTTCCCTGAAGGCCTTGTTCTGCCAGCACTATTCAAAATGTTATCTGTGGCCCGAGAGCACCGGCAATGCTGTGAAGCTTTATTAGAAATGCAGAAGCCCAGGCCCCAGACCCACTGAATCTGGATCAGGCCACTCCTGTGCTCTTAGAATTTTGAGAAGCCCTGGGCTTGGAACTCTTTCCCACCCATGGCTCGGGGGTGCCTGCGGATGAGACACAGAAGGACTGGAAAGAATGCGTGCCCCGTCCCTACATCCCCTCTGCCTTTTCACATTTTCAGGGGGTGGGATGAGGGTGAGGAATGGCCTGCTACTCCCCCTTAATTCTAATCTCTGTTGGTTGAGGTGAGAGCCTTGGCAGGGAAACATGGCCCTGGTCCCAACCCCTGTGGGACTGAAAACTCAGGCTTGAAAGGCTCCGATTGTCCAGAGGCTGATAGAAGCATTGTTGAAGGCCCCAGGTCTTTTCCTTAATGAAATGAATCCCCATGGCTGGGAAGATAGAGGGGGGAATGGGGACCGTGGAAGTGACGGTCCCTTGTTAAGCACACAGCAGGTGCTCAACAAGTATGGTGAGTAAATGAATACAAGACTTGAATCTTCCCTAAATCTTGCCTGTGAAGCGGGCCTACTGGACTCGCTGACCTTGGAGGGTAGATGAGATGGAGGTTTTTCCATACCCCTTTTGCGACCTCAGTTTCTCCAGTTATTAGAGCGAGGGCGTGAGAACCAGAGGTGTAAAGATCGCCTCTAAAATCAGCGTTCTGTGTGACGTGGGCCTACCAACCACAGCCTTACCCATGGTCCCCGACAGCTCCGGCCTTGCAGGCACACTGCCTGTTTTCCCTGTTCATCTAGGGTGGTTGCTCCTTGGAGGGGAGTCCAGTGGGGAGAGGAGCCCAGGAGCCGCTCAAGGGTCCACGGCATTGCTGCTGCTCACTTGATGATGACCTTGGGCAAGTCTCTTCCCCTCTCTGGGCCTCAGAGGTCAGGTTAAGGTGATGTCTGAGGCCCCTTCGTGCCTGCGTTTTCACTCACGCCCTCACCCCACCTTTCTCCTGCAGCCTTCCCTCTACTTCTCCTTTCGAGCGCGTGGCCTGAGGTTCGCCACCCCCGTTCCCCGGTTAGGTTGGGAGTAAGAAGAGAGCTACCTAGTCCCCGGAGGATGTCGGAGAGCCGCTAACCGGCTGGGGGGCCAGCGCGCGGCCGCTGCCAGGAGGCACGCGAAGCGCCCGGGCGCGGAGGACGTGCCGCGGGGGTACAGCTTCCTCACCCAGCTAAACCTAGCCGCCTTTTCCTTCCTCCCCGCCCCTGCAGACTCGCGGGCCTAGGGCGTGTCCCCCACTTTCCCGTCGACCCCACTTGTCGCAGAAGTTGCCCCTCTCCCCTTGGAGCAGGGACAGTCGGCTGGACCGCTGGGTCCTCGCCCGGCCCTGCCAGTTAGCCGTGTAACCTTGAGCCGGTCCTTGCCCTCTCCGGTTCTCAGTTACCCGACCTGTAAAATGGGGCGCAGAGCGCCCGCCTCCGGGACCTGCTGTGGCGGGCGGCCGAGTGGGGGCCTCCGCCGAGCCCGCGGCTCCAGCTCTGGCTCTGGCTCCGCAGTGAAGGGGGAGCGCGCCGGGAAGGAGGCTCCGCGGTCACGTGACGCCGCCCCCCACCCCCCCCGAACTGCGGCGGCGGCGGCGAACGCCGAGCCGCGTCCGACCAGAGCTGCAGCGGCTGCCGCGGGCTCCGGAGCGCCGAGCCCAGGAAGCCCCGGCCCAGGCCCGCGGGTGAGTCCGCCCCGCCCGGGCGGCGGCCCTGGGAGGGGAAGGGACGGAGGTGGCCCGGGCTCCCCTCGGCCGGCAGCCAAGACCCAGCGCGGGCGGGCCGGGCAGGAGGGTGCGGGCAACGGGCGGGGACCCGGGGGCTGGGGGCGCAGGCTGGCTTTGGCCGCCCTGCGGGCGGGGGATGGGGGGACGGCTCAGCCCCCTGCCTCCGGGGTGGGTCGAGGCCGAGGCTCGGGGGGGTGGGGGACTGGGCTCGGGTCCCACCCCCCTGCGTGGGTGGGGGTTCCGTGTTGGACTCACCCTGAGGAGGGGGCGCGAAGAAACGGGCGCGTTCTCTCGATTTCTGGGGAGGGGCCCGGCCCCGACACCCACCAGGAGGAGGCACTGCGGTCCTCAGAGAAAGGAAGTGGGGGTCCAGCGACCCTGAACCGAGGGGGCAGTGATGTCCTTGCTTCCCCAGGGACAGCGCGCATCCCCCCCAGCCTCGTCCCCGACCCGCCGCGGAGCAGGGCACCCCCGCGTCACGCAGTCGGACGCCCCCTCGTCGCCCCCCCACCCCCACGGCTCCGTAGGATCTGAGGACTCGGTGGGAATCCACAGGGCGGTCCCTGCGACCCGCAGACGCTTTGGTGCCCGCCGTGGGGCGCCTGGGCTTGGGGAAGATCCCTTGTGTTCACACACGCACGCACACACACAGACACCAGCTCAGGACGTGACCTCCCTCCCTCCATGGTAGTTAGACCCCGACCTGTGCGTGACCCCTGGTTTTTGTTGGGGTCCTACCACAGGCCTGGGGGTGGAATCAAGGAGGACACCCCTCCCTTCACACATAGCACATTGGCATCTGTCCCCGTGCTCCATCCCTCTTCCTCTCCAAAGTCAGAGGCCAGCAGGAGGGAGACTGGGAGAAGCTGGGTCAGGACAGAGCAGGAGAGACGTGCGGAGGGGAGATGAGGGAAGGAGGCAGCCTTTCCTCCCCAGGTTCCTAGTCCACCCTGCCTGCTAGAGGGTGGTGGTCCCTCTTTCCCGAGGGTGTCTGGAGGAAGAAGCTGGGCCAGGGCAAGGGGGTGGGCGGCCCTGAGTTTCCTAGCTAACGAGAGGGCAATCAGCCAAAGGGGCCCCTGGACAGGGAGAGGGCAGCGGCTGAGTGGGGCAGGTGGTAGTCATGCCCAGCTGGCCCCAAGCTGGCCCCCATTCCTCTATCCGGGACCTGCGTCTCGCTGAGACCCCCTGGCAGCTGGAGAGTCTGGGGAAGCAGAGGGATACCTTAATGGCCTTGGAAAGGATTCCAGGGTCACGATTAATCCTCAAGTGGCAGAGAGCCTTCCTTATCCACAGCAATGTTTCAGGGAGGGGGACTGGAGTGTCCATTGCACAGATGAGGAAACTGAGGCTCAGAGAGGCTGACTGAACTGTCCAAGGTCACAGAGTCACCTTTGGCTGGCCTAGAATCAGTTCTCTGGCTCCTGGTCCAGACGGATCTCCACAGTGGTGGGGTGGAGACAGGGTGAGTGACAAGGTAGAGAGGTTCACAGGTGACCTGCTCTCCTGTGCGGCCTGGGGTGCGGGGGGGGGGGGGGAGGGTGCCTCTGGGATGGAGGTGGGAAGCTGGGTCAGCTTGCGGAGGACTTCCCCTTTCTTCAGGGTCCAGAGCTCAGACCTTCTCCCTTCCCAGAGCCCCGTGCTTGCTTTGCTGCCTCTGCCCACGGCCATGATGGTGTGTCTTCCCTCCCTGGGACCTTCCCAGCTCCCAGCCTTCCTTGGGCAAAGCCCTCTGCTCTCCTCTCTGCCCCGGGTGCCTGCCTGGCAGGGGTCTCCAGAGACCCCTCTCTATCCATCCTCCGCCCCTGTGAGACAAGAAGGATTCTTCCTTCGGCCTCTTGAAATGCAGGCGGTCTCCTTTTTGGCTCGGGCGTCTCTGCTGCTCTGGCCTCAGGCCCCCAGCTGGGTCAGCACAAGCCTGGGGTAAGGGAACCCTGAGGCCCCACTCCACCTCCCTCTCACCAGGCCCCACCCCTGCCGGCTGTCCTGTTCCAGAGCCGAGAGGCCCTTTGAGGACTCCTGGGGCAGGTCTGCCTTCCACGCCACCTGTCTGTCTGTGGAGGCCTTTGTCCTGGCCGTCAGACACCGCTGAGCAGCCACACGGCTGCACAAACAACCAAGACCCGTGCACAGCCAGACACAGATGCAAACACGCTCCGATTCACAGATACCCCGGGAACCAGACACAGGAACGCACCGCACACTCAGGCCAAGACCCCCGCCTCTAACTCTGACCAATACCGCAAGCGGAGAGACCTGCCATCCAGACGCTGTGTGCACACAGAGGAGGAGGGTGTTGTCAGGAAGAAGAGGCTCCTCCATAGCCCTCATGGGGCTGATAACGGCCTCCATTACCCCCTCCAGGGCACGCACATGACGCACACCCAGGAAGGAGCACAAGGAAGCCCCGCACCCTTAGAAGTGAACCTGGCAGATAGGCCCATGCACCCACCCACACCCAGGCCGCCATGGGTGCACACACGCATGCATTACATCAGCTTCCTGTGCGGGGGACACGAACTCGGCACCACCCCAGCAGGGAGTGGCAGAGGCCCCTCTGGCCACTCCCAGCAAAGCCTCACCCTCACCTTCTTTCCTCTTTTTTGGTTCACATGATCCCAGGTTGGCTGACCCTGAGAATCCTGGGGAACTACCTGTGGTTCCCCATCAGTGGACCTTACTCTCCTGCCCACCTTCCCCCCAGACATATACCTGCCAGGTGGCCAGAGAAGCCTCTCCCTCGGCTGCCCCTGGAGGTGCTGTTCCTCAAGCCCCTCCCAAAACAGGACACCCCCCAAACCCAGGCTCCAAGCAGCCCGGGGGTTCCCTTTCATTTGCCACTTTTCCGGGAGACCTTGCCAAGTCCTGGTTTCTGCTTTGCCCTCCCAGCGAGGCTGGGGGCCAGCTGGTGTGAAAGGAGGGGAAACCTCGGAGTTCTCCTCTACCCACCTCCTCCCTCGGCAGAACCTCTGCCTGCCTGGGCCCTGGCACCCTGGCTCTGCCTCTGAGAGCCTGGCATCGCTGGGAGGCAGCTGCTGAGAGGTGCTTCTGGGGGCTCAGATGTCTTCTGCAGGGCAGACATGCTAGGTGTAGGGCAGCGAGGGGCTCCGGGCTTTGCCGTTCTCACTCGGATGCTCACCCTGGGCTTGCCAGGGCGCTAGTTCTGAATCCAGGCCTGGCCCTGCCTCTTGCT
Source organism: Phocoena sinus (assembly GCF_008692025.1). Taxonomy (NCBI): domain Eukaryota; kingdom Metazoa; phylum Chordata; class Mammalia; order Artiodactyla; family Phocoenidae; genus Phocoena; species Phocoena sinus. Next base: position 16,823,143 of record NC_045763.1, on the reverse strand, counting down.
GGCCGTGTGGCCCGGGGAAGTCATCTCCCCTCTCTGGGCCCATGTCCAGCTCTGGGAGGCAGCTTGGCCTGGCTAGGGAGTGTGAGGTGTGAGGTGGCAGCTCTGTGCCAATGAGGAAAGGAAGTTTGGCTCTGCTGGGCAGTGTGGGGCAAGAGGGCGCCCCTGGCTAAGGACTTCCGGTAGATGGAAAACTCTGGGTCCACACTAGGCCAAGCAGGGGTTGCCAGTCCAGGGATTTCCTGGGGAGACCACCCTGGGGTCAACAGAGGGGGACCTGAGGGCGGGGGGCCTGCTGCTGTAGTTTACATCTGTGAGTATTTTTATGCCCCCATATGTGCTCTATTTTTAGGGCTGCAGACTTGTACTTGCAGGCAGTGACTCAGAGAGGAAGGAAGAAGAAGCAGAGGGGTGCTGGTGGGGAGACACCCCAAAACGGGGAGGTTCCGCTGGGATACCAGCCTTCCCCACTGGAAGAAAGGAGTCAAATCTGTGGTGCCCCCGCTGTGTGCTGGCACAATGGTAGGGCCCTCGTCTGCACACTCAGGAAGCATTTATTGAGTGTGTAGTGTGTCCCAGGGACGGTAATAGACACAGGTGAAACAGACATGAGCTGGGTGTGGCATCCTTCGGTCCCTGCCACAGCCCAGTGTGGTGCTACTGTGGCCGTGTCTCAGATGAGGAGGTAAGGCTCACAGAGGTCAAATGACCCGCCCACTCCTCTAGTAAATGCCTCTGCCAGCGTGGGGCCACCCTCCCTGGGGTCCCCTTTTGCAAGAAAGCCTGAGTTAAAAATCCGACTTTGCCACTGACTAACTGCACAACTTGGGACCCATTACTCCATCTCTCTGAGCCTGTTTCTTTATCTGTAAAGCGGGGATCACCCACTCTGTGTACCTGATGGGGTTGTTTTGAGGGTTAAGAAGATTAATGTAGGCAAATACCCAGGGCAGTTCCCAGCTCATCGTGGCCATTTGTGGGGGACTCAGAGGAGATGGGCTGGGAGTTGTCAGGAATCCAGTTTCTGCTGTGTGACTTTGGATAAGTCACTCACTCTCTCTGTGCCTCATTTCCTTCTCCATAGAACAGGGATGATAAGCCCTTGTTTGCCTGCCTACCTGAGTGTTTTTTGTGCAGATCAGACATGGTGGCTGGGAGCTGCTTTGAAAAACATAGAGCTGAACTCAGAGATATGAATGCACAGAAGAAAAAACAAACACCAGAAAAATATGGAGAAAAATCTTAAAAAAGAAACTTCAAATATTTTATTACAGCAAGAAAAAATAAGCCTTTTATTCAATGTTTTAGGGGCAGTGGGAATTGTTTCCATAACCTCACATTTCCAAGGCAGTTGGCATTACTCTTGTCACATGAGATGGGTAGCTTTCCCCCTTGGGGAGTCAGTGCCTGGCACATAGTAGGTGGTCAATAAATGGTCATGGTGGCTATGAGTGGAGTCACTACGAATGGAAGGAGGAGTGAAGGTATTTCTTGTGGCGTGACCACTACAGCATGAAAGGTGGCAATCAGGACACTGGCTTCACTGGAAGGTGTGTGTAGGGGTGAGTTGGAGCCAGTTTATTAAGGACCTTGAATGCCAGGCTGAGGAATTTTCCCTGCAAGCCAATGGGAAAACCATTGGAGAGAGTGGCTGAGTCTTCTGTGGGCAGGCCTTGGGTAGGAATTAGCCTGGCCCGGTTCTCTGCCCTGCTCCTGCTGTGTAAGTGTGGCTCCATTGCCCGTTTCCCTGGGTCTCATTTTCCCTCTGTATGCAAAGGAGAGAGCTCCAGCATCTTCCATCCCAGGGACAGGAAAGAGGGCCAAGGCACCAAGCAGTCAGGAAAGAAGGGGACGATCATCTGTGCTGGAAATCAGGAGACCCACGTCCCCCTCTGCCCTCATCCCACTAGCTGTGTGATCTTGGGCGAGTCACCAGCCACTTTGAGCCTCCCTTCCCATCTGTGCAATGGGTGGGTGCAGTTTCTGCCTTTGCAATGTGGCTCCAGTGAGGTGGAGCTGGTGACCGTGCTGTATGAGCCTCAGGTGTGTCGTATCTCTGGGGATATCGTGCTGTTTCTTGCAACTGCACGTTCCCCAGGCTCCCTTGAGAATCTGGTGCTGCAGCAATTTGCGGGGGACAGTGGGTGAAAACAGACTCCTGAGCGGCCAGAGAGGCCGTGACCTTCAAGGCCACAGGAGCCACATGGCTGCCACAGCCAGGCTGTTGGGGGAGTGGACAGGTGAGGCATGTGGGTCCAGCCCTCTGCTCTGCTCCTGAGTTCTCCACCCCAAGTCTGCAAGAGAAAGACACCGCCATCCCAGCTCAGAGGACAGCCCTTTCCAAGACCCCACTCCTCTGAGTTGGGACTTTTGGGGGTGGGTGGAGGGTGACCTTGGGAATTTCTCTCTGCTTGCAAGCTCAGGGCCAGAACTGTTGCGGCAGCCCCAATTCCTCCGTTTCAAAAGTGGGACCCCTCATTGACCTGTGAGGGATTGCCAGAACGAGGCCCAGGCTGATGGCAGGCACGCCTCCCACCCTGGTGCCACGTCCCGACCTTGAGGGTCCAGAGAGAGGCCATGGGGCTGAGGCTCTGGGTAGGTGGGCTCCAGCCTGGCCCCATTTACCACCTGCCTCCACCTGAGATGTGGGAGCTTTTCCAGGTGTATAGGCATGCCCTTACGGTCCCTCTCCCAGGGCTTCAAGCCTCCGGAAACAGGACTGCACAGAGCCCCTGGGACAAAGCCTTCACCTGTCCCAGTCACCGGGCAGGGCCCCAGACCGCCCTAGCTGGAGAGGTGTGGCCCTCCGTGGTCCTCTGAGGGGCAGAGAAACCTGGGACCTCTCCCCTGCCCTTGCTCCCAGCTGCACCACTGGGGTCTGCCCTGTGTTAGCCAGGGTGGGAGCTGGCTGGCTGGCTTAGCAATGCAGGAGTGTTCCTGGCAGGGGAGAAGCAGAGTGGAGGCTGAGTGATGGGGTGCAGGTGGGGGGCATTAATTGAGTACTTACAGTATGCTGGGCCCTGCGCTAAGCACTTTTCATGGATCTGTCTTATTTAATCCTCAGAACAACTGTCATTAGGCCCACTGAGGCTCAGAGAGGGTAAGCAGTCTGCCCAGGGTCACCCAGCTGGTGTGTGGCTGGAGCTGAGATTTGAATTAAGGGCTGTCTGACTCCATTTTTAACCACTTTGGTGTACTGCATGCAGAATGAGATGGGGAGGGGGAGGGGGGGCCTAGTTCTGGGCAGGGGTGGGGCTGGGGCTCAAACCCTAGGGCTGCCTCACACCTGCAGGACCTGGCCCTGAACCTCCCAGCTCCCCTTCCCTCCCTTTTCCCTTCCCCATGGCCCGTCAGTCAGTCTGTGGGGCTCAGCACCCCGGACTGAGTTGGGGGAAGAGGAGAGAATGGGGAGATTTGTTTGCAGAGGTTCCCAGGGACGTACAATCCCACAGACCCCCCTGGATTCTCCTGGCCCCCTCTGGCTGCATGAACTCCCAGCTCATGAAATCCTCAGCATCAGATCTGGAGAGGAGCCCATGGAGATCAGCTGGTCCAGCCCCCTCATTTTATAGATAATAATTATGATGATTACAGCCCATGGCAGCAGTTCACAAAGGGCTTTCACATCTGGGTTGCCTCTGACGTGCGCCAGAGCCCTCAGGGCCGGCAGGACTCGCTTTGCCGTTGTTATTCTCCTCACTTTGTGGCTGAGGAAACTGAGGTTCAGAGAGGTGAAGGGATGGGCCTCGGGTCACAGGCTGGACTCCAAACCCAGATCTTGCTTCGCCTGAGCCCACTGCACCATCCCATGTCCCCTGAGACTTAGAGCCCACGTGGTGTGGCTCCAGGACAGCATCCTGCCTTAGGGACAGTGTTGGGGGTGTCTCTAGGGGGCGCTGCTTCTGAGAGGTCTGTGTGGGCACGAGGCAGGTGTCAGGTGAAGCTCTGGGACTCCCAGTGATGCCTGCCTTCCTCCCCTGTCATGGGAATACACCACCCCCTCCCTCCCGAGAGTGTAGACTGGGGCAGAGCTGTTTCCTAGGGGCCTCTCCACCTGCCATGCCCATGGGACCCAGGCTGCCCCCCAAATCAGACTGAGAAGGCACCTTGGAGAGCCCTCATTTTACAGAGAAGGAAACCGGGTGCCAGAGGGGTAGGGACCTGCCCACAGTCTCACGGAACCAGTGGCAGAGCTGGGCCTAGGACCTGGGTCTCCTGACTCAGTGTATGGCTGTGCTGGCACAAGTCCAGTAACAGTACTAAGGACAGCCCCCACTTATTGGGCACCTCCTGTGTGTCAGGGATGAGCACTTTACACTGGATCCTAAGAACAACCCTATAAGGTAAGTACTATTATTCTCATTACCATCCCCTTATACAGATGAAGAAACTGAGGCTTTGAGAGGTTATGAGAATGGCCTAAAGTCATAAACCAGGAAGTGACAGACAGAGGTGAGAATTCAAACACAGGTCCACCTTACTCCGAACCCATGCTGATGTCAACCCCTGTATGTATTATGATAGGAATAAAATTTATTTTATCCTTTTTGCTCATAGCCAACCTAGGACATCATACGTTCGTTCACTGACATTTATGGAGCGCCTTCTGTGCTGAGGAGACCAGGGAGCTGATCTGGAGTCAGAGGCCAGGGGTTGAGGGTCAGAGATTAGACAGTGAGGTGGGGCGTCTCCAAACACTCCTAGACTCTCTGACCCCGCCAAGGATGGCTGCCCTCCCCCCTTCTGTCCCCAGCCTGGCCACAGACTGTGTGTTTGCACCCTCTTTCTCTGCCCTTCCTCTTGCCCACGGTGTCTGCTGTAGCCTGATTGACCCTTGTGAGAAATGTGGGCATGACTCAGCAGGGGCTTCTGGATTTGGTACACCACCAGGAAGACTGTACGGACAACAGCAGTAGCAGCCACCACCTTGCAAGCTCTTCGTGGGCACCAGGCACCGTGCTCAGTCCTCTCTCTGTGTGCATCACCTTGTTTGACGCTCACCATCACCTTGTGAGCCAAGAGCTGGTATACCTCCGTTTTCCAGATGTGGGAACTGAGGCTTAGAGCCCCACAGCTCAGGACTGGGCTGGAACCCAGCTCTCTCCAGCTCTGAGGCCTGTGCCCTTACCCCTGACTCACACTGCCCTGCTCTGTGTCCAGGCTCTGTGCCCAGGCTGTGTGTTTGTGCATTTAGAAGCCTGATTCCTGGAAGGCAGGCTTCAGCCGAGCAGCAGATATTTGTTGAGCACCTACTGTGTGCCTTGGGGAAGTGCTTTGCGAGACTAAAGCTTATGAGGATGGGGAGATGGCACCCAAGTCTTGAGGCAGAGGCTCTCAGGCTTCCAGGGGTGTCAGGGCAGGGCAGCGTGTGCTCTTTGAAGGGCTTTCTTCTTGCAGGAGTGTCCCTGAGAGTGACTCAGAGCTGAGTTACCTTAGGGCGTCTTCCCTGGCCCTTGGGCAGGCCACTTAGTCTCTCAAAAGGCCTCTGTTTCCTGGTCTGTGAACAGGGATGATAATAGCACGTAGTTTACAGGGTGGTCAGGAGGACTGAACCAACGAGAGCGCTTGGTACAGGGCCCCGGGGACTCGTAGCTGCTCTTACTGAGCTGGGGTGCGTGTATGATGGAGGATGAGGTCTTGAGGGGGTGGCAGGAGAGCTGGATCTGCGCTATTTGCAAGCTTCAGTTTCTCCATCCATCACGGCTGACACACAGCTCTTGTGTAATCTGCCTCAGGGGGCTGTTGTGGAGATCAGAGAGGTCCCAGGGCACGTAGGTGCACCTCCATGGTCTGCACACCGAGGGATCGGTTCCCGGGGGAGAGGGGACGGCGGGAACACGGTGGGCGGCGGCACAGGTGCCACCATTGTAGCGCGCAGGTGTGTCATTGTGGGCTGGGAGAGGCGCTGCAGTTCGAGCCGGGGATTAGGGAAAAGGCACGTTCGGGAGGCCGCCTTCGCTCAAGGGGGGGAGTGAGGAGTGCGGGGGGCGTGGGTAACCGGAGCGCGGCCGGGAATGCAGGGCGCTTCCTCGGGGTGCCCTCGGGTCCCAGCCCTCCCCAGAAGAGAGACTCCCGGGGCGCTGTCCCTGGTCCTGGAGCCCGCCCGGCCCTAGCCCTGCAGTTCCCGTGGTGACCAGCTGAGGGCACCCGGGACCGCGGCGGACTCCTCAGGCCCTTTTCAGAACACATGTTTAAAGAGCGTTCTTTATTCTCATGCAGTGATATTCCCGGATAATAAGCCTACCCACACACACAATTTAAAAAACCAAACGACACACTGCCCTAAGAGAAGTAAAAGCCCTCACTTCCACAGATAAATAGTCTGGCACGATCACACCACAGGACCTAATGAAGTAACCAAATGCTTGCCCCTGTTTGTATATTTAAAAAATTTAGATTTAAGGGTAGAAAAATCTTATCGTGGTACCTGACTTCTAGTTCAGAATGGCTCCAGTAGCTACATCTTTTGAAGACTCAGTTTGTATAAAGCCATACTAAAAAATACTCATATGTAAACCAGAGTTAAGTTGTAGGATGGGATAAACAGGCCTTTCCCCCACGTGAATATCTGGGGGGATATTTGATGCACAGCAGGTCTCCTTGGGTGGGACTCTCCCTGGCATAGCTTTCCTGGCCTCCACCCACTGAGTGACAGCGGTGACCCCCAGTAACTGCAGAGGACCAAAACCACCCTCGCGTATTTCCCTAATGCCCTTCAGGGGGCGGAGCCGTCCCCGTTGAGAACCATTGCCAAGGTGGGGGCCTTGGCTGGGTGAAGAGGGGTTCACAGCATCCCTGACTGGCTGAGTGGGAGTGTGGCACCTTAAGGACCTGTCGGGGCATCCCATCCCCCATCTTACAGATGGACCAGTAGAGGCCCAAAGCAGGAAGAGATTGTGCTAGGAAAACACAATGAGTGACCAGCTGAGCTGGGAGCCGCAACCCAGATCTCCTGTCCCCCCGGTACAGGGCTCAGTCCGCCCAGCTGCCCCGGGTGGAGCTCTGGGCGTAACTGGTCTCCCTTCCAGTTCAACTCACCTGCTTCTGAAAGGGAGGCAGGGAGTGCCATGCCCTTAGCGGGGGGGCAGGAGAGGGAGGCTGGCTGGATTCCAGCCTATAATGTGTGAGAGGGTCTTGGCTTCCCCTCTCCTTGGGGATGTAGCAGTTGCACGCCACTAGAGCCCTGCCTTTATTTCTTCCCAATAGTTGGCTGAGCGCTGTGTGTCTGTGTGTATATTTTGTGTGAACATGATATGATCTGTGTGGGCCTGTGATTTCTGTGCATGAATCTGTTGTCATTGGTGTGTATTCACATGTGTGTACAAACCCAGCCGCAGTCAGTAGGTGAGCACTCACCGATTTGGGACCTGTGGGGGTGAGTTTGGTTTGACCTTAGCATGCGTGTGTGCATGTGGGTTTGTAAGTGTGGGGCTGCTGTTCACGTGAGCACGTCTGCATGCATTTGACCTTGATGTGATCGCTGTAGGCATTAGATGTATCGGTGCCCAGTACAAGGACAAGTGCACGTGTGACCTGGTGAAGTTTCTGAGCAGGTGCGCACACAGGTCCACTACAGACTGTCTTGTTCATCCTCTACCCCTAGTTCCTGAAGAGTGTCGGACACACGGTAGGTTTCTGAATAGGCAGAGGTCTCAGGAACTCGTTGAACGGGATGGCAGTCTCAGAGTCAGGATGGCTGGTTCATTAACTTCACTGGGCAGCCACTTGGGGAGACGGTGTGAGCCAAGCCACACCCACTCCTCCCTCCTTTCCCAGGGCCTAGGGACCCTCCAGGAGACTCCTTTTCCAGGAGCTCAGGGTTTGCAGCATCTTGGGATTGGGTGGGTGTGGCTTGGCTAGAAAGGTCATGAGCTAAGGACAATGATGCCTCGAACCTATGAAATTCTCATTTTTCCATGATTCAGTCTCTAACCCAGCAAAGTAAAAGTGGGTGTTTTAACAGATGAGCAAACTGAGGCCCAGAGAGGAAAACTGGTTACCACATGAGGCCGCCTGGCCAGGCAGGAAGCCCGGGATTGCCCTGCCTCCTGCCCAGGATGCCCCCAGCAGATATCGTGGTTGGGAATGACAGGGGGGAGGGAGAACAGGGGAGGTTGCTGGGGACCCTAGCAAGAATTGACCCCACCAGTCCCATCTGGAGCCCAGACCTGAGATCTTCCCAGGAGCCTGCCCCTCCCTGTGCCCTTACATTTCCATGCTGAGGGTTGGGAAGTGGGAGCTGGAGGCAGGTGGGTGGAACTCCCAGAGTTCAACCCAGGGTGAACTTGGAAAGGGAGCTCTGCAACCCTCCACCCCTGCATCCTTCCCTCCTCCTTCACACAGTCTGGCACCTGTTTGAGCAACTCTGGTGCAAATCTAGGAGGGCTAGAAGGGAGGCTTCCTCCTAGAGGGAGGGCCTGGACCCTGGAGGGCAGCCTGGCTCTGGTTTCTAGGGGAGAGGCTGCAGGGAAAGGAAGAAGGGAGCTCTGTCCCACCCCAAAGACGGTAGTGGCTTCCCAGTGCCAGTCGGCAAGCACCGGTTCTGTGCTGCCTGGAGAGCACTGAGCTCCCTGTCACAGCGGCCAGTGGAGGCTGGACGTCTGGGGACTGTTAAATACGATACAGCGAGGAAATGTCAGAGCCTGGCCTGGCACCTCCGCCCTTACTGCCCCACCTCTGTGTGTGTCTGTCTTGGAGGTTGTTTCATGTGCCCGCACGTAGGGCTGCCCCCTTCTTTCCAACAGCTGCATACACGGCATGGTGCGCATGAACTTTGATCTATTTATCTGGATGGCTGTTAGCTTGTTTTGGAACTCTTACTAATAAATCTTTGCTCACTCAAAAAAAAAATGGTGATTTCATGTAGTTCGGCCTAATACAAATGATGCAGCAGCAAGTGTTTTATTTAACAAACTCATGCGATTCAAATACTATTCTCAATGCTTTGTAAGTATTAAATTAGTTAATCCTTGGCAAAACCCTTTGAAGTAGGTACTTTTATATTCATCATCAACCAATTGAGGCACAGAAAGATTAAGTGACTTGCCTAAGGTCACACAGCCGACAAGTGGGAGAGCTGGGATTTGAACCCTGAGAGGGTTCACAAGAATGAGGATATAAGCACTTGCCTTCCTGTCTCTTGTCCTTGGCCATTCATCTTGAGACTCACCTGTGGTGACGTAGAGGGTAAATTCTCAGAAGTGGTTTTGCAGGTTCAGAAGGTGCATTTAAATTCTGCTCTTGCTGGCGGGACCGGGAGCTGGCCTGGGAGTGTCCTGAGCGTCGTCGGCTGAGGGACTGTGACACCCACCCCCACCCCACCCCCAGCTCTTGCCAGTGAGGCAGCTGCAGCTGGTCAGAGCCCAAGAGTCCGGAGCCCACACTGGGCTCTTTGTCTTCGGTGGGAACCCTGCAGCCCCCATGGCCCCTCTCAAGGGCCCACTGTCCCAGCACCAGCAGGGCCTCCCGGGGGCCAGGCCCGGCTGGGAAACTTGGCACATCAGAGGCCTCTTGGCCACCCTGCCAAGTGGACATGCAGAGCCCACTCAGGAATCACTCCCACTGAAAAGAGAGCGGCGAGGCTGAGGGAAATGTCCGGGTGGGTGCATCACCCTGGATGGGGCTGGAGTCCTGGGTCGCAGCCCTGACGCTGTGCACACCCCTTATGACCCAGGCCCAGTTCCCGGTCCTTGCCTCCACCCCAACTCTCTGGGTGCCCCTGCTGCTGCTACCACTTAGGAAGGAAAGACTTTCTCCCTCTTTGGGCCAATCTCAGTGCTCCTAGGGTTTGCCCCTCGGGAGCCCTACCAGACTGCCCTGTGAGGAGTGGGCTTCCCACACTGCCCCGGAATCTGCCACCCTGCGCGGAGCAGAAGGAGCCCGGCCCTGGCCCCAGAGCACCCTGCCAAGAGAGAGCCAGACCCTCCTCCACCAAGGGAGTGGTTCTAGGGCTGAGAAAATCATGCTGGCCCTGCCCAGGCTCTGAACTCTGCAAGGGGCTCTTGAGGGCTCCTCTACCCACCAGAATGTGTGGAGAGAAGGGGTCCAGGGTGGGGCAGAGAGAGGGGCTGGCGGGGGGTGGAAATCCACCAAGACGGGAATATTTGCTGTGAGCCAAGGTCTCAGTTTCTTCACATCTGAAATTAGGAGCCTGCTGTGTCCCCCATCCCCAACCTGGGTGAGGCAAACTGTGGAGCCCGGTGCCCAGACCAGCCATTTCCCAGGGGAAGATGGAGCTCACTGAGCCCTGGCTCAGGGCCCAGGCGGAACAGCTCCTGAGAGGCTTCTGAAGAATCCCTGCCACCCTATCGTTGTGCCCTTGGGTGTCCCTTCTCCCTCGTCCCCCCACTGCATCTGTTCCCTGCAGTCCCTCTAAACAGAAAACCCCATAGAAAACCTCAGGTTTCTATGAAGGCCTCCCTGGGTGCAGCGGGTGGGGGCAGAGTGGGTGTTCTGGGAGGGGTGGATGAGTCCTGGGGACAGGGGCAGCGCCCCCTGTCTCCTGACACACCTTTACTTGGGGCAGGAGAGACTGTGAGTTCTGGGTGAGTTGGGTGCAGAGGAGGGCCTCAGAGTGTTTGTTGAGTGAATGTGTGAACGGCTCTAGAACTTCGAGTCCAGTTTCCCTCCGAAGGGAAGGTTGCTGAGGAACCCAGGATGGATGATTTTTAAGAAGAGGTTGGGGCATCTCCATTCCCCCTCTTCGTCTTCACCTGGGCAAAGAAGGGCTCCTGGGAGTGGGGGATGAGAGTGGGCAATTCCTTCCTTCACTCTTTCAAGATGAGAGCTTCTGACCCACAGTGCGGGACTCCCCTAGCTGACACTTATTTAGCATTTACTGTGTCAGGCCTGGGCAGAGCGCTCCACACACATTAACTCACCACAAGGGCCCCGCGGGATTCGTCCTATTTTACAGATGAGAAATTCGAGGTACAATGCAGACCATTTTGACCCTGGATTCCAAATTCTGGACCCGGCTCACTATGAGTTTCCCCTTCGTGATGACAGGGGGACAAATCCGCCGACAGAACCGGAAGGCTCTAGGGGGGATGGAAGAGGGTGTCGCCTCCAGAAGAGGGTCTGCAGCCCGGTACGGCCTGGTCTGGGGGCGGAGGGTTGGCCTTGTCCTAACCTCTTCCCGACCCCCGCTACCGCCGAGGCCCCGCCCGGCCCTCCCGCCTCCCCGCCCCGAGGTCCCAGCTCGGAAAGTCCAGCAAATCCCCTGACCCCGGCCCGAGGGCGGCGCGAACAAGCGGCCCTTTCTGCGCGCGGCTGCCGACAGCTGGACCGCAGCCCGCGGGGGCGCGGACAATCCCGGGGCTTGTGGCCGGGGGCGGGGCGGCCCGGGTTGCCAAGGTGACCCGGGCGCGGGGAGGCGGCTCCGGCTCGGCGCGGGCCGGACGGGTGGCGCGGGCGGTGGCAGCACCATGAGCGGCCGGAAGCGCAGCTTCACCTTCGGGGCCTACGGAGGGTAGGTGCGCCGGGTGGGGGCGCTCGTGCGCGCGCGGGGGTGCGCGGGGAAGGGCGGGGGGCGGGGGACGTGCGCGCCCGCGGGCGTCTGCCTTGGTTTCTGTAGTTGTGAATTTGTGCTTAGGTGTGAGGTGAACGGTTTGATGTCAGTACGTAACTCGTAGGATTGGGAAGTCTGCGTGTGCGTGTGTGTGTGTGTGTGTGTGTGTGTGTTCCGATTGGGTGCCCCTGTGCACGCGTGGGGACGCGAGTGGCCGCGGGCATTTCTGTGTTTGTGTGTAAGTGTGTGACAGTGTTTATGTGTATGACTGTGTGTGGACCGGCAGGTGGGCCTGTGTGTGTGCACTCCTGGGTGCACGTATAGGTCGTGGGGGTGGGAAAAGGCAGGTCAAGGGGAGGCCCTGCAGGGTCCCTGACTTGGGCTCTGAAGCTGCTGGGCCCCAGCAGTGAGGCTTTGGAGGAAGGGAACCTAGAAGCCATTAGGAGGCCCCCGCCCACCTCCACCCCAGGGTACCTCGCTGCCCCTATCTCAGGCTGCCTGGCTCTCAGGAACCCCCTCCTCCCAGGGCTGCTGGCTGCCTGGACCTGGAGACCTGTGGAGGCGGGGGGAGCCAGAGTGGTGTCTGGTCCATCTTGGGGTCACTGTTCCTCCTGACCCCAAGTGCCCACCCCAGAGGAATGCAGAGGTGGGCTGGGAGGATCCTTGCCTTAGGCAGAGGTTTGGTAAATGGGAAGGAAGACTGGGTAGACAGACTGGCCAGAACCCCTTCCCTGGCTGGCCAAGTAGTTGCATAACCTTCACCAGGCCCTGCCTCCCTGTGGTCAGAGGGACGCACGGGACCCACCTTTTGGGTGCAGAGCATTTGGGGCTCACACTGTAACACTGCAGAATATGTGCTCTTTGATCTGAGGGGATTGTGTCCAAGGTACTCCCCTCTCTGGACACCCAACCTCCAAGGGGACCCCGCAGAGGGGCTGGGTGTGGTGGGAGACAAGAGGGCTGCCTTCCCTGCCTGGGGCCCTGCTAGCCATGAGGTGATGGTCCTGGGTTGAGCCCTGAGCCCCCCGGTCAGCTGACACCGAGAGGCAGCCGGGCAGTGGGGCTGCATTCTGTTGTGTGACCTTGGGCGAGTCCTGGCCTCTCTGGCCTCACTTTCCCCATCTGCAGAGTCCGCATTAGCTGATCCTTGGGAGACCCCAGCCCTGCCTCCCCAGAAGATGTCTCCTTAGCTGGCGGAGTCCGGTGTGGGGCCCCTGTTCCGGTTCTCCTCTGGCCTCTAACCAGGAGGCAGGAGTTGTTTGTTGTCCCAACAGCTGCTGAGCCCCTCGGCCCCCAGCTGGGCTGGAGGCTGGAGCCCTCCCCTATCTCAAGGTGCCCTCAGAGGGCAATGGGGGGAGCCTCTGGGAGGGGGCGCTTCTTATACACCTTCTCTAATGCCGGACCTGGAGAGAGTGGGGGAGACGAGGCCAGCGGGTGGCCCCTGAGCTCTGGGGGCTTGAGGTCTTCCTCTGGTTCTGCTCTGGGTTGGGGGTGGGTAAGGACAGGAAACCTCTCATGGGTCTCCTGCTCCCAGATTCCCAGGCATTTGTCCCCTGGGTGGATGTGACTGAGCTCCAGCTCCGAGATCGAGGCAGGCCACTGGGGAAGTAGAGGGGGGTGTTCTTCCTGCCCACCTTTACAAACACCCACACCCTTCAGTCCCGTCTGGAAACACTCTAAGTTGGCTCCAGCCACACCCCTACATCCTTGCTCTGATCCCAAACTGCTGTAGTCGCTGTCCCCACCCCACCTGTTCCAGGACATCCCATGCTGAACCCCACCCCTGCTGCCACCCCATAGCCTGGTACTGGGCCCCTGCTCCCCTGTCCGCAATCCTGTCTCTCTTCCTTTCTTCCTCACCCCACAACTTCACGTGTCCCTAAACGGACACTAGGGCCCCTGCAGCCTATGGGGGGTGGTGACAGCACATCAGGCGCCTTAGAAACAATACCTCCTCTTGGCCCCTCTGCAAGGGCGGTGGTGAGTTAGGATTGGCCTCATGTGCTGGGAGAGGCCTGGTAAGAGGGTCTGCCCCCCTCACCTGCTGTCCCTCTTGCTGTGTTTCAGGGTGGACAAGTCCTTCACCCCTCACCGGAGTGCGTGGTGAGTACTGAGGGGCTCTCGGGAGGGGCTGGGCTGCTTGGCTGAACTTTAGAGACACTCCCAAACCATTACTGCCCCCTGTAATGCCAGACCAGACCCCACCAACCCTCCACCCACCCTCTGCAGGCCTTGGAGTGGGCAGACCCTCTTACCAGCTCTGTCCCATCACCACAGTTCTTTCTAGAGCTCTGCCTTGGAGCCAGGCAAATCAGGTTAAATCTCAGCTCTGCCATTGCCTGTGTGACCTTCAGCAATTCACTCACCTCTCTGAACTTCAGTGCTCTAATCTGTGAAATGGGGATTAAAATGCCTATTTAACAGAGCGGAAGCCGTACCAAAAAAAAAAAAAGCAAAACAGGGCCTGGCATATTGTAGGCCCCCAGTGAAAGGGTTTCCTTCCTTTTCTCTATTCTTTCCCATCTCATGGTGTCTCCTGGCCACTGACCCCCAAACCCTCTACTTCCACTCCATACATAGCCTTCAGGACGCCCTCCTCCAGCCCATTTCCTGTGTCTGAGGCTGCCTCTCTCTGGAGGAGGAAGTGTCTGTAGCTTCCCCAACACTGTGAGCAGTGGGTGGAGGTGCAGCCTCACCTCGGGATTCACACCCCCCAGCCCGATGCCCCAGCAGGCGGGTGCCTCCCGGCTTCCCTGGCACCAGCATCACTTGGGTCCGGCTGGCTCCTCCTGCTGCCACTTTAACTCCAGCAGGAGAGCCCCCAACCGCTCTGGCTTCTGCTTTCTGCCCCTGCTGAGGGCTTCCTGGGGTCCCCAGGCCCTGCAGTGCCCCCCAGCTGCTGGATGACTCCTATCTGGCACCATTGCCTTACCTGCTGCCAAGAGCTCCCTAGGAAGCCACACCTGGGGCGGGAGGCAAACGGGGTGCCCAGGCTGAGCTCCAGGGCCTGCCCTTTTATTTTCCTTTGATGCTCTCTGTGCCACCTGGAGCCAGTTACTCTCCCTCTCTGGGTTTTGTCTCCTGCTGCTGTGCCTCTACTACGTGCAAAGCCAGTTTGAGTCTCTACCATGTGCAAGGCCATATGCCAAGCCCAGAGCAGGGGTAGGGCGAGGAGAGATACAGATGGAGGCGAGAAAAATGCCTTTTCTTTCAAGGAGTTCAGTAATAGTATCCCAACAACTGCCATTTGTCAAGAACCTGCTGTGCACTGGGTACCGTTAGGTGCTTGAATCGCATCATGTCACGTAATCTATCCCACATCGCTGAGTCAGGGACTATTAGCCTTAACTACAGATGAGAAGAATGGTGCATGGAAGGGGTAAGTGACTTGCCCAGGTTCACACAGCTAGTCAGTGGCAGAGCTGGGATTTGAATCTTGATCTTCCAGGCTCTGTGCAGAACCCAGAGTCTCACTCACTCCGTCCCAGGGCCTCCAGGCCACAGGGCAGATCTGACAGATGCACCTGAGGGAAGACTTGAAGATGGAGGAGGACTCAGAAGGATGGAGGAATGACTCAGAAAGCCCACTCTAGGGAGCCTTGAATGAAGAGTCAAAGAGACGAGGGTCTAGGACTAATAGTAACTAACCACTGTGCGACTTTGGGCGCATCCCTTCCCCTCTCTGGGCCTCAGTTGACACATTTACAAAATAAGGTTCTGGGATGACCAGGACTTGCCCATCACCCACAATGCCTTGCCCCATGCCCTCCTTGCTGGAGCTGCTGTCCTTGGTGCTAGCCCCTCTCTTCCCTCATCCCCAAGCCAATTGCTTAGCCCCCAGCCTGTGCCTGGCATCTAGTTAGTGCCCTGTAAGTGGGTGGTCACTTTGACTATCAGTTGTGATCTTCTGGCATTCAAGACCTGTCTCCACCTCACCTTCCAGGCTGGGACTCACTTCTCCCATGCCCTGCATTTCCGATCAATGGGAATATGGTCCCCATGAGCACCACCTCCAGGCTTTTGCTCACACTGTCCCCTCCCCTTGACCTGCCCTCCCCTCCCATTTCCACAAGCCCTCGCCACACCTGCAGCCCATCTTTATCACCATGTGTTGAGTGTTTGCTTTCCTGATCCCCACACCTCCTCTTTTTCTCCTTGAATCCCGTTTCTGCTGCTTACCATGCTTGTAGAGCACACAGTAGAGCTTACTCCTAGTGCAGTGGAAAGGCCATGGCCTTTGGAGTCTGACACACATTGATTTGAATCTGCCTCTGTCACATACTAGTGGTGTGACCTTGGGCAGGTCACTTGCCCTCTCTGAGCCCCATTTGGTGCTCAATGGTATTTAATGAATTGGACCTTTCAGCGAGTTGACCTCAGTTGAGTTGAGCGAATCCACACAAGAGTGTGGTGTGAGGCAGGGTCTGAGGTCCTTGAAAGCAGAGGTTGCTTGAGTTACTTTTGACTTAGGCCCGCTTTCCAGCATGAGTCCCATAAGAGCTGGGCTGTACTCTTCTCATCTCTCCATCCTCCACACAGTCTTGCCCAGCTGCCCAAACCCAGTAAATGCTTAATGAATGTTTGTGGGATTGAATCGAATGTGTCCAGAGGATGGAAGAGGTGAAGTGAAACCTTGTCAGGTAGACTGAGAGGGGGTGTGGTTTTCACCACGTATTTTTTTTTTTTTTTTTGCGGTACGTGGGCCTCTCACTGCTGTGGCCTCTCCCATTGCGGAGCACAGGCTCCGGACGCGCAGGTTCAGCGGCCATGGCTCACTGGGCCCAGCCGCTCCGCGGCATGTGGGATCTTCCCGGACCGGGGCACGAACCCGCGTCCCCTGCATCGGCAGGCGAACTCTCAACCACTGCGCCACCTGGGAAGCCCTCACCGCGTATTTTAAAAAAGGATTAAGAGGTAGGGGCTTGGATCAAGGGAGCAGTGAGGCCTGGTAGAGGCCAGACGTGATCATGGCTGGCTTCCCCTACCCCCTGCCCCTCATCAGCAGATTATCTACAGTGAAGGAACACAGAACAAGGGTGCAAATGCCAAGGAATGAGGCCCAGTGGGGGGATTAGGAGCCAGTGGGATAGTGGGTGACTCTGGTTCCGCAGCCCTAATGGACATTACGGTGGATTCAAATGGTGGGGGGAGGAGGGAGGTGGAACAGTGTCAGAGTAGGGGAATGGCTAGGTGGAGTTGTGCAGGGAAGGTGGGTTCTGGAAATACCCTGGGAAGAGGAGATTCAGCTTTGACCTTAAAGCTGGGACCCTGGGAGGAGGAGCAGGACCTGGCAAGGACTCAGTGCCAGTGCCTGCTGGGCATTTTACTGTGGTGGCCTCATTAAGTCATGATGACAGTCCTGAAAGTTGGCCTTAGTGTCCCCTTTATAGAGGCCAAAACCGAGACTGAGAACGTTGAAGACTCTGGCCCAAAGTTGCACAGCTGGCGAAGGCTGGATTTGAATCCAGCTTTTCCTCCTGCCAGGGAAGGGTCCTTGGCCAGAGACAAGGAAGCCACAGGAATGAGAAAAATCCTGGTTACGCGGTGAGAGAGGAGGACGAGGAGAGTGAGATAATCCTGGAACACCTCCAAAGCAGAGGGCACTGCCCAGCCCCCTGTGTCCCACCGGGAGGGCCTCTCTGGTCACTGAGATATTTCCCCGTGATAGTAATGGTACCAGTTGTTCCCATATACGAAACATTTCCCAGGTCTCAGGCCCTGGGCTGAGAACTTCATTTAAATTATTTCATTCCATCCTCATACCAGCTTTACAAAGTAGAGACTATTACTCTCTGTCTCCCATTTTACAAATGAGGAAACTGAGGCTCAGAGAGGGGACCTGGCTGGCCCAGGGGAACACAGTCCGTGAGTGGTGAACAAGACTGGCAGCAGGGTCAGCCTGAGCCTGTACCTTTAGCTCCAGCTCTCCTGGAGGCTGCCTGTGCCGACTGGGAGTCTTGGGTGGGCAGCCCCTGTCCTCAGGTGGTTCCTTTCTGTAATCACTGAGCCGGAGGCCCTGGGCGGCGGCGGGAGCCTGTGTGCTGCTGCAGGAAGCACGAGGCTGGCCTCATTAGTGGTTCTGAAATGCCAGGCGGGCACAGCCTGCCGGGCCTCCTTATCTCTTATGCATCTGGTGGGCAGGACCCCGGTGGGCAGCTGGCAGAGCACAGGACAGGGGAGCTAGCTACCACTTCTTGAGCCCACACCTGCCACCACACCTCTGAGCAGGGATCCCTCAAGGCGAATGCCAGGGCAGCTCCTGCCTCATTCCCCTGGCCGAGCCTGGGTGAGGGGGTTCCACGGGGGACAGGAGCATGGATGCTGGTCCCCAGCTCATTAGTCTGCCTGTCTCAGCAGCTACTTCTGAGAGAGGCTGGGACCTTGATTGAGCTGAGAGTCATTGGGGACTAGGGTGGGCAGAGGCAGGCTGATGTAGAGTATTAGGTGCACAGGCTCCTGGCTGCACAGCGCCTCGGAGTGACAGTAGTCTTAGTCATTTATTCATCATTCATTCAGCTCTAAGGAACTACCGAACACCTACTGTAAGCCAGACACAGTTCTAGGGACTGCAGATTCAGTGGAAAATGAGACAGGCGCAGTCCCTATCTTCAGAGAGATTGATTTGGTCAGTTCTTTACCTCTTTGAACCTCAATTTCCTCATGTGTAAAACAGGGAGTAGGGGAGACAGTCTATAAAAGACGCCCCCCCAAAATACCAAAAAGACAAACTCTGATGGTTGTGCTGAATTTTGAAGCAAGAGTACATGCTAACAAGAGCTGACCCTTACTTGGAGCTTAGCCAGCATGCTGTGTTCCAAAGCCCTTTCCATATATCGATGAGTTTAATCCTCACAACCCCATGAGGCAGGTACTGTCATTACTCCTGGTTTAGGGCTGAGGAAACTGAGGCATAGAGAGGCCAAGTAACTTATTCAAGGTCTCTTGGCCAGGCTGAGATTTGAACACGAGCAGCTGGGCTCCAGCTTGTGCATCACCCTGTACTGTGAAGCTGTGGGGTGATGGATGGAGTCATGGAAGGCTTTTCCGAGGAGGTGGCATTTGAACCAAAATCTGGAGAATGAGAAGAGCCACTTGAGAAAGCAGCAGATGCAAAGGCCCAGAGGCAGGAGTGAGTTTGGTGTGTCCTCAGAACAGGAAGGAGGCTGGTGTGGCTGAAGAGATGTGGGAGAGTGAAGCCAGGGGTGGATTTAGAAAGGGGGAGGGGCCAGACTGAGAGTCTCCCAGGCAAAGTAGGAGTCTGGCTACAACATCAGTGACTGACATGCAGAACCACTGAGTCTCAGATTCTTGGCTTTGTGAAATCTTAGAATCAGAGAATTTGGGCCTCCTAGAATCTTTGGAGATGGAAGAAATGTTTGAGGCACCCTCCTATGGCCTCCCACTAAACAAGGAACCCTCTCTTGGTTCACAACCCTTTGAATATTGGAAGAAGACTGTGGGGGGGCCCCTGAGGAAATCGTACCTTTATTTTCAGTGGCTTTGTAGACCTCCTGAAGCTCATCGTCCCTGGCTGAGACCATCATGACCTCTTGGCAGCTCCTTGACTAGCCTTTGTCGCTCACTCCTAGTGATAGGAGGCTCACTACCCTTGGAGTATCCCATTCCATTCCTCAGCAACTCAGATGGATTTCAAAATTCTTCCTTACTTCCTTCCTTACATCTAGGCCTGAGCCTAGATGCACCTTCTGGGTGTCCCATCCCTGACAGTGGCCCTTTAGTGAGACAAGGATGGGGATTTTTTATCCCCAGGTCCACTGTTTCTTGTCTAAACAGTCACTCATCCTAGCCCACCCTCCTTTACATCCTCCATTTAGCTCAGTTTGTGCAGGCCTTGAAGCCCCCTTAGTTGTCCCTCTCTGCCTTCCTAGGGCCAGACAATGCCCACTCCTGGGGAAGGCCACTTCTTGGGCAGGGGGGACGCCTAGGAGAGACTCCAGACCAGAGAGGCCCCCTCTTCCAGGAAAGAGCTCTCCCTAACTTAAGGAGATAAGAGAAAGTCTCCTTCAGATGGGTTTTGGTCCTGGGTCTGCCGCTATGTTTCTGTGTGACCTTGGGAAGTGAATCCCCGTCTGTGGGCAGTTTCCCCATGCCCACCTTCGGCACAATCAAGAGGCAGAGATGGGGTACTTCCTTGGCAGTCCAGTGGTTAAGACTCCGCGCTTCCACTTCAGGGAGCATGGGTTCGATCCCTAGTCAGGGAACTAAGATCCTGCTTGCTGCGAGGTGTGGTCAAAAAAAAAAAAAAGGGAGGCAGAGATGGTCCTGGAGGGCACTTGCAGCTCTAAGTTTCCCAGTCTGGTTGGCCCTGCTTGCCTCTACATCCCAGCAACGCTCAGGCTTAGGTCCCTTTGTTTGGGAGGTGCAAAGAAAGATGGGGGTTCTGTTTTCAGGCAGATCTGAGTCCAGATACCGACTTCAACTTTTCTTACTTGCTGTGTGGCCTTGCCCAAGCTACTTTTGCCTCTCTGAACCTCAGATTGCTCACGACAATAAGAACCAGGCTCCGTACCCCACGGGGGGCTTAGAATGAAATAAGTTCATTGTGTGCACTCAGTGGATGTTTTCCCTCTCCCTGAGCATTTGCATTTTGAGAGAAAAGACACATTAAACCAAAGAGAGACTCATTAAAATTTTAGTGCTAGAATTTTAGGCCCTGTGGAGGTGGCTTATTTGAGGAGAAGTGATTAAGGAGGGGACCTTTCTGATATCCCTAAATCCCATAAAGACTTTTCTCTGCTCAGGGTCTCTCCCAAGACAGTCATTCCTTCATTTAGCAAATTAATTCAACAAATATTTAATGTGGGAATGCCCTCCAAGGGCCAACCAAACCCCATGCTGGACACTGGGGACATGGCAATGGAGATGACAGACAAGGCCACTCCCCTCGTAGAGTTCAAGGGCAGGGGGGAGAATAAGGAAAGAGAGGGTTCTAAGGGGGGGGGTGATACGTGTTGATGGGGCAGATGTGGGGAGTTCTGAGAGCTCAGAGAAGGACTCCTCTCCCCTACCTGGGAATCAGGGGAGGCTTCCTGGAGGAGGTGACCCAGAAGCTGAAACTCAAAAAACAAGTTGAAATGGGCCAAGTGGCAGAGTGTCTGTGCGTGTGTGGTGTGGGAGGGAGGGCCAGCGCCAAGAGAGTGTTCCGAGAAGAGGAGGTGGCAGGTCAGCAACGTGGAGGAGAAAAGCATTTGGTGGCACTTGCGGGGCACAGGACGGAACTGGACCTGGCAACAGAAAGTGGGAGAGGCAGCCACCAGCTCATGTCCCTGTTAGCCCCACTGGGATTTCCTGTGGGTGCCCTAGAGGGTCTGAACCCCCAAGCCACGATGGGGCAGAGGCCTGCCAGGGCTGCCCATCACCCACTGTAAGATGGGCACTCCCCACTGTAAGGGCTGCCCTGCTCTGTGCTGTCAGTCTGGGGCTGTGTACAATGGAGGATAACTTCTCTGGGTCTTATAAATTAAAGGCCATAAAAGCACCTACCCTGAAGATTGTTGTGGGGATTACGTGAGAAATGTATGCCAAGGTCCAAAACCAAAGTGATGCCAGTGATCGTGGTCCCTGCCGTGTCATCCTTACAAGCTGGTCCTTGCAGTGGGGGCAGAATCGCTCAGTGTGTGGACTCTGCCCTCTGGAAGTTCACTGCCTGCCGGGAGGCAAGACCTGCCCACACTTGAGCATGCTCCCAGCCATGGGCACTGACCTTGACACTGGCCCTGAGAATGCTGGCTTTGCAGCCAGCCAGGTCTGCACTGAGTCCTGGCTGGGTGACCTTGGGCAGTACCTCCCTGGCTGAGCCATGGTTTCTTCCTTTGTGCAGCGGGGTTATTAGTCGTCACCACCTCAGGGTGAGAGGAGTGAAGAGGTGCTTTTATAGGGCCAGCGCAGCCTAACAGTGCAGCTCTTTCAGACCATGGGAAGCCCCGGTAACCTGCAGAAACAGCACTCTCGCTCTCTGAGGCTCATTTTCCTATCTATAAAATGGGAAGGTTAGCTACAAAACACTGTCGTGCTGGGGTTCTTGTGGAGTCTGATAGTCCCTAATCTTGACCTGGTCTGACTGATTGCTGTGTGACCCTTGGGCTAGAGACTTAACCTCTCTGAACCTCAGTTTCCACACCTGTAAACAGGGACAATATTCACCTCACAGGATCCTTTCAAGGATTCGTTAGCCATTTGCTTGTTGTTTTTTTTTTAATAAATTTGTTTATTTTATTTATTTATTTTTGGCTACTTTGGGTCTTTGTTGCTGCCCGCAGGCTTTCTCTAGTTGCGGTGAGCGGGGGCTACTCTTCGTTGTGGTGCGCAGGCTTCTCGTTGCGGTGGCTTCTCTTGTTGCGGAGCACGGGCTCTAGGCACGCAGGCTTCAGTAGTTGTGACACGCAGGCTCAGTAGTTGTGGCTCGCAGGCTCTAGAGCGCGGGCTCAGTAGTTGTGGCGCATGGGCTTAGTTGCTCCGCGGCATGTGGGATCTTCCCAGACCAGGGTTCGAACCCTTGTCCCCTGCCTTGGCAGGCAGATTCTTAACCACTGTGCCACCAGGGAAGTCCCTCGTTAGCCATTTGTTCATTCAACAAATACTTATCAAGTCCCTGCCACGTGTCGTCTAAGAATTGGGGATACAGCGGCGAACCTGAGGTGCCTGGTGTGTGGCCTCATGCAGTTCACCTTCTAATGCAGGAGACAGATGCAAAACGAGCTAATGGGCAAATAAGGTGAATTCACATGGGTAGTGGGTAGTGAGTGACAGGGTGGCTGGGGAGGGGATACCCTTTCCTAAGGGTATCGGGGAGGGCCTCTCAAGGCCTGAATGGGAAGGAACTGACTGTGGGAAGGGTGATCCAAGCAGAGGGCAGAGTATGTGTAAAGGCCTTGGGGCAGGAACAAGATTCCTTCCCTTCCCCAAATCTGGAACATTCCAGATCATCTCCTGGCAGCATGTGGAAGGTGGCTGAGTAGGCAGGGGTGTTGGAGGCCCATCCTCTCTCAGAAGAACTGCTGCTCACGAGGCAGGCCTGGGGGAGGGGGGTGGGCACAGTGGGCAGGCATGCAAGACCAGGCTTGGGTTGGGCCTCCGGTGAGATGGGGCATGTGGCAGAAGGCGGAGCCTCTGAGCCCAAAGGTGTGGGGCCGACTGCAGGGGTGGGGCCGACTGCAGGGCACAGGCAGGAGGCCAGCCTGGCGACTACCTGGCTGATCCCCCCTGCCCAGAAGTATTCTGGGGTCTGGTGCAGAGACCCGGGGCCTATTTCAGGAGGGGTTTGGGGGAGGGGAGCAAAGGAACTTAGGCTGGCTTTCTCTCTCTCTGCAGCCAACCTGGGCCTGAGCACCAGTCATAGCGTCCTCCGGCGTTTCCCAGATCTGGCCCACCCACGGGCCAGAGGTTCTTTGAGATGCCCCCTATACACACGCACATTTTCCCTATGCACACTCCTAGACTTGACTCTTGTCCAGGCAGCTTCGTCATGAGCATACAGCTATATACACATTCGCTCATGTAGCACATCATAATCGGGCATCGACTGTGTGCCAGGCCCCCAAACAGATCGGGTCCGCACCTGCAGAAGCTCCGTGATCTGATAATCACACTGTGACAAGTGCAAACCCGGGACAGGCTTCTGGGAAAGCTGGTCAGGGTAGGGGCAACCTGACCCAGTCTGAGGAGGGGGCTCCAGAAAGACTGTATAAGAGTGTAGCATGGGGCTTCCCTGGTGGCGCAGTGGTTGAGAGTCTGCCTGCCGATGCAGGGTACATGGGTTTGAGCCCTGGTCTGGGAGGATCCCACATGTCGCGGAGCAACTAGGCCCATGAGCCACAACTACTGAGCCTGCGCATCTGGAGCCTGTGCTCCGCAGCCGCGATAGTGAGAGGCCCGCGCATCGCGATGAAGAGTGGCCCCCGCTTGCCGCAACTGGAGAAAGCCCTTGCACAGAAACGAGGACCCAACACAGCCAAAAATAAATAAATAAAAATTAAAAATGAATATCTGCTTATAAAAAAAAAGAGTGTAGCATGTAGGTGTGATGGGGGATGACGGGGGAGGGTGGAACAGGTGGAGGGTACGGTGTGTGCAAAGGCTGGGAGGTGGGACAGACGCTCAGGGCCTCGTGGGCCACGTGAGGCAGTCGAATCTCCATCCTGCACGTGGCGGGAAGCCACGGGGGGGCTTTTAGGCAGGTGGATGACGTGATAGACACAAACATGCTCGCCTACAAACCCACGCATGCCCCAGACACGAGCGTGTTTTCTCCCACCCACACTTCACGTTCCTGCCAGGCCTCCCACCTACATCCTCACCCACGGAGTTGCACACACCCTGTCGCACCAGCAGGCAGCACCGCAGAAAACCCCGTGCCGGTTCCCAGCAAAAGTGTCAGACACTCGCCCCAGTTGCTTGCTGATTTTGTGGAGCAGCGCCCTCTGATCCAGCCCTTTGCACACTCCACATTTGCACAGATGTGCACGTGCCCCCTCCCAACCACCCCCACAGTGTACAGGATCATAACCCTCCCCTGCACATGGAAGGTGACTCCTAGCTGGGGCAGTACTTTCATACGCGTTATCTCACTGAATTCTCCCAGCAGCCCTGCGTGGAGGAATTATCAACACCATTTTACAGCTGAGGAAACTGAGGCTCAGAGAGGTGAAGTGACTCTCCCCAGGCCACACAGCTAGAGCTTGGCCAAGTCAGAATTTGAACTCAAGTCCATCTGGCTTCTAGATCTGTCCATTGGTCCAGCCAGACTCAGGAGCACGCATCTGTGTTCCTCTCCTCTCCAGGCTCTCACTGAGAAGGCGGCAAGGAACTTAAAACGCCAGTTTCTTCCAGAAACACGTTGATCAACTTGGAAAGTTATTTAGAGCCCCAGTGCATGCCCATCCGCCTGGCAACCTTGAGGCCTTGGGGGTTGGTTCCAGGGGTGGGGCTGGGCACCTGCCAGCCTGCTAGCCTGGGGCAGCTTGGGGCTGGGACCTGACTCCTGGAGCAGAGGCTTCATTTATTTGCATTTGCAAATGAGGCAAACAGCCTTGTCTCCGCACAGGCTGACCGTGGCTGGCCTGGCTCCCAGGACCTGACCTCTGAGGTCCCAGGGTATAGCCCCGAGCCCAGCAGCCTGGATTGCTTCTCTCCTGCCTTCTCTCCTCCCTGCCCCTCAGAGCAGAGTGCCTTGTGTAGGAGAAAGAGTGTGGGCTTCAGAGTCAGCCAGAACGAGGGTTACAGCCCAGCTCTGTCACTACTGCTGGGGGACCTTGGCCATGTTGTTTAACCTCCCTCTGTGTCAGCTTCTCCTTGGAATACGGAGTGAAGAGTATCTCTTTCTTAAGATGATTGAGGAAGGTAAAGGAGTCAGGTACTCAGCTGACTCAAAGGACTCAGTTGTTTTAATCTTTCTTTCTTTTTTTTTTTTTCTAATGACAAAAATAATCAGTGCTCGTTGTAAAAATCCAAACAATACAGAGAAATATATCCTGTAGAAGGCAGAAGTTCCTAGTGGTCCTGTTTCCCAGAGATAACCTATGTGAACTTTTACATGTAATTTAAAATTTTTACAAGTGAGATTTTTTGGGGGGCAACCTGTTTTTTTCCACTTAACAGTATACTTCAAATTCCCTTTTCCGTCAGGACTAGAAACCTCCTTTGTCACCACTGCATGGTCTTCCACGGTTTGCACATGCCTTGTGTGTTTAACCACCTTCCAGGTTTCAGCTATGGCAAACGCTGCTGCAGTGGATGTCCTCTGTTCATATATTTTTGTGCTTTTCTGTAAGTATTTCTGGGGGATAAATGCCTAGAAGTGGAGTTGCTGGGCCAAAGAGTGTGCACATTTTCATCCTTAATGGGTGTGGCAAGCAAACCGGCAGAGGAGTAGCAGCAATCCATGTGTCACGGGAGACCCAGGAAAGTCCATCTCCTCGAAAGAATGGGAATTTATCCACTGCCTCTGCCCTTGACCACAGACCCTGGAGTCAAGAGGAATCGATTCCACATGTGGGAGGTGCCTGGCAGGTCATCTAGTGAACCCCCATGCTCCCATTATTCTCCCTGTTCCCATACTTTGGCATCTCCCCCTTCATCCCTTCCTGCCTTTGCTTGACGGGGAGCTCAGTACCTTACACGGCTCTATTCATCACATTATTTCTCATGTGGGACTCTGGTCTACCTTCTCACGTCTTTCACCCAGGAGCCCTGCCTCAGTCCTCAGCAGCCTACAGAGGAAGGAAAAAAGGAAGAGAGAAGGGAAGGCCAGGAAATGCTCATGGTTAATATTTACATACTTTACGTGTATGAACTCATTTAATCCTCACGACAACCCTTGGAGGCAGACACAGTTGTTATCCCCAAATTATAGATGAGGAAACTGAGGCTCAGAGAGGTTAAGTAACTTGCCCAAGTCCCACAGCTGTTAAGTGGCAGAGCTAGGATATAAACCCAGGCAGTCTGGCTCCAGGCCCCACACCTCTGATGTTATACTGTCTCTCCGGGCAGGAGCTTGTAATTTATTGAACAACATCTACGGTATTCTCAGCTTCTGCTCACCAGTGGCCTGGAACCCATGAGGGAGCAAACCCACTGGCTAGGAGGAAGACGGATGGATTTAACAAGGCCTCAGCACTGCAGGGTTTAGCATCTGAGCAGTGAGGCCACAGAGCACCAGGCACAGCTAGAGAACAGTCCGGGCGGTGTCACTGGGCTTTGCTTTGAGGGGGGTGAGGCCTGGCTCTGATGCCAACGCCCAGCACCATTGTCTGGCCCAGAGCGGGCGTCAGGACGTGTGTCCTGAATGAGTGACTAAGCACAGGAATGAAGGGCACACGGGGGAGTGGGTGGGTGATGGAGTGAGTGAGCGAAGGAATGCATGGAGTTCAGCAAGGGAGACCCCCTGGGCTGCAGAGGCTGGGAAAGAACGATAAGGTTAAGGAGGGAGGCGGGGTGTGGGTGGCGCTAGGACTGAGCAGCCGATGGGTGCTGGGAAAGCCCCTGCGCATGAGCTCCGGCCACCCTTTCCCTGGGTGCTAAGGGCGGCGGCCTGTGCCGGCCCATCGGTAAGTTGTCCTGTGCCCACGTAGGCAAGGGCTAGAGCCGCTGGGTTTGGGCTTCGGGTGTGATACCATGGGCGAGTCATCAGCTCTGTCCCGGCTTCACTTTCCTCCTGTGTAGAATGGAGGTAACGAACGTTACCTGCCTTCGGTTCCTTGTGAGGCTGTAGAGAGGGTTTGGAGGGAAGGAAGTGTGTAAACTGTAAAGTGCCAGGCGGGATAAGCAGATGTTGTCATTAGGGAGCAGGAAGGCCCCGTGGCTCGGCCACCTCAGCGTCACTCCTCCCTCCTGCCCCTGCTGCAGGGAGGGGTCAGTCCCCGGGGAGGAGGAGGGTCAAGCTTAGGCTGCTGCAGGCGTTGGGCCACCTGGGCAGGGGAGGCACTGGCGGGCAGCTGGCGGATGGGAGGCCCGGCTCCCAGGTGCTGTGCCCCGGGTGGGGGCCAGTCCCATGACCTCCTTTCGGGGCTGCCAACCTGTTGTTTGCTCAGGAGGCCGCTGCCTGGCGCAGCTCTGGGATCCGGTTGTCTCGGCGCTCAGCCAGCTCAGGGTGAGCGTGCGGTGCCCCCGAGCCCCCTTCCTGCTCCCCTCTGCCCTGCCCGGTGCCTGAGAGCCTCTCCTCCCGCCCCCAGGGGGGCCCTGCCAGCTCTGCGGCTGGGCGGCTGCGAGACCCCGGCCCATCTTGCAACCTAGCTGAGCCTCTGCTTCCTTATCTCTGAAATGGTGTGAGGATGACAGCAGCCTCGGTCAGAGCTGTTTTAAGGATTACAGGACATCACAGCGCTGGGCTCGCCTCCCACCCCCACCCCTTGTCTCCTGTGCCCTCAACACTCCCTCTTGAGTCCTGGCTGAGGTCAAAGGTGCCTGGGGAAAGGAGAGCCAGGAGCAGCCATGCCTGTGTCCCCGATGCCCCTGCTCTTGCCGCCTCTCCCCATGGGCCCCCAGAGGGGGCCCAGGCCTAGCTTCAGAAACTTGCTCACCGGCTGCCCCTGGCCACCTTCCCTGGAACCTTGGCAAGGCCAGGGGCAAGCAGTGCCGGATGGTTGAGCTCCGGAGACAATGGGCTTCTGTGGCCCCCGGGGGGAGGGGGCAGTTCCAGGGTGGCCTGTAGCCTCTGGTTTCAGGAGATTAGAGTCCTCTCAGACCTGACACCGCGGCTGGGAGGCACAGGCAGCCTCCCAAGCCCCATCCAGAGGGCCCTCTCTCAGGGGACTGAAGGTTCACAGGAGTGACCCTCCAGGGCGGGACCCCTTCTCACTTTGAGGTCTGTGCCCTTTCCCCATCCCCCCGCCCCAACGTGAATCACCAGTTTGGTAGAACCGGTTGATCTCATGAAGACCAGAGAGATTCAAGGGACCCTGAGCTCTGGTGACCCGTGCTGGGCTGGCCTGGACCCCTTAGGCCCCGGTCCTGGGCTAGCCCCCAACAAATCCTTCTCAGCCTTATGTTCGTTGGTTGGCTGAGCCCCTCTTCTGCCCTCCTAACACCCCCCAGGACTGGATTCCCAACTTGTGTGTGTGCCGTCCAGCACCTGCCCGGCTACCCTGCTCCCCATCACAGGACCCCTGCCTTGGTGGTCATGTGTCACCTGCTCTGGCCACCAGAGTTTCACCTGTTTCAATTGCATTTTAAAGCATGAATGGTTTACCGGGGAGAAAAGAAGGAAAAAGGAGCTCCCAGCAAAGGGCAAAGCCTGTGCAGAGGCTCAGCAGTGGGAAACAGCGCGTTTGGAAAGCTGCCTGCAGCCCAGCCAGGTTAGGGCAGGAAGCGGCGGGTGGGGGCGGGGGGATGAGGCTGGGAGACTCGGCAGGGGTCAGACCCACCTGGGGGCCTCCGTTCAGGGCAGCTCTCTCTGAATGGCCAAAGGGCCAAGTCCTACTCACAGGATAGCTCAGCCACCCGTCTGGTGCCCTGAAAGGGTGGGTTCTCTGGGAGAGCGGCTAATAATAATAATGGCAAACACTTCTACTGGGCTTACTTGCTTACTCTAATCTGTGGCTTAGGAGGTGGGTACATTGTCTCTCATTTTGCAGATAAAAGACAGGACCCTCCCACCAACTCTCCAGCTGGTTAACAGGTGGGAAGCAACCCAGGGAGGCATCTGGTCACCCGTCCTCCGTCTTCCCTTTCTCCCCAATCACACCTGGGTCTGACCTGCAGTTCTGCAGAGTGTGGACACCCCCCTGAGAGGCCCCCCACCCCAGCGCAGCATCTGTGGCCCTGGACCGGTGGTGGCCTGGTTCTAGTTCCTAATCTGCTCCCGCCTTGCTGGGTAACTTCAAGTTGGTTGTTTAACCTCTCTGAGCCTCAGTTTACCCTTCTGGGAATGGAGGATCCTAGTGACTGCCTTATCTCCCGCTCCAGTTCCAGTGAGACTTCCAGGAGTGAGCAGATAAAGAGGGCTTTTGAAAAGTAGAAAAAGCTGCACTCACGACACTGCAATTATTACTGTTACCTCAATATGGAGATAAGGGAGGGGGAGGAGGTGCAGTGACAGTTGCCAAGTTACCGGGAGCTGTCTGCAGCAGCTTCCGGCCTGGCCCATCCCACTCAGGAGCTGGGCCACTGGGTCCCTCCCCAAACACCCCGCCGCACCCTTTCCCTGGAAGAGATGGGCACTCCGAGAGGGAGGGGAGCTGGGGCCAGATGGCTGGCGGCCACACACCTGCAGGGCCGGAAGGTGACCCTGGAATGTGGCTGGCCCAGACTCCAGGTGGGCTCTGGCTTTCTGTGTGACCTTGGGCAAGTCACCTCCTTTCTGGCTGCCGCCTATTCCTGTGTCCAGGTGTCCTGTACCTACAGGCAGGTGTCCAGGCCAGACAGGGCAGCATTGGAGCTGGACCTAGAGAAGATGCTTGGCGGTGGCAGCAGGAACCCGGGGCTGTGATGGGGAGGCCGCTGGGGGCTGGGTGACAGGACTGAGGGCCTGGGTTGAGAGCGGCTGTGATGCATGTAGTAGAAGAACCCTGGGCTAGAGTGAAACCCCGGCACTGCCCTTTCCCTGGAGTGACCTTGGGCTTGTCACTTAACCTCTCTCAGCCTCAGTTTTCTTATCTGGACAAAGGCTGATAATAATCCAACCTCACAAAACTGCCATGGTGATTGAATGAGACAATGTCTATGTAAACTGTAGAGCGCTGTGCAGATATGACTGCGGTCCTGGCCAGGGGAACAGAAAAGTGGGGAGAGTTCCCCGTGTCCCAGCTGCTGCGTGTGCAGGAAGAAGGCAAAGCATTTTAAGCTGAGCCAGGCCCTAGGGTCAGGAAGGTTTCCAGAGAAATGGGGAGCGGGCAGAGACTTGGGAGACCCCCGTGTGAACAGAATGATGGAGGTCGGGAGGAGACAAGGGTGGGATAGGAGAGAAAGGGGAGGGACAGAGAGATTCAAGTTCATGAGAGGGAGGAAAATAACCAAATAGGGGGAGGTCTGCGGAGACCAGAGGCGGAGGAGGGTGCATGGTGGGCTAGAAAGGTGGGGGAGAGGTGAGGAGGGCTAAGACGAGGGAGAGGAGGCATCAGGAGGGGTGGGGGAGGGAGGGAGGCAAGAACCTGAGTTTATTCATTTCTTCAGAAGCCCTGATTGAGCAGCTACTATTTTCTAAGAGATAATTGTGTAACATTAGGGCAGCGTCTAGATCCGACGGTTGGAGGTTCAAAGCCTCTGTATTTCACTATCAGCGTGACCTTGGACACGTTGCTTAACCTCTGTGTCTTAGTTCCCTCCTCTGAAACAGGATTAAATGAGGTAATACAAGTGAAGCCATTCGCTCAGGGTCTGCACGCGGTATGTCCTGCATCAGGGTTGGCTGCCCTTGCCGTTGTTACTGTTATTATTATTTTTTTTGCGGTACGCTGGCCTCTCACTGTTGTGGCCTCTCCCGTCGCGGAGCACAGGCTCCGGACGCGCAGGCTCAGCGGCCACGGCTCATGGGCCTAGCCGCTCCGCGGTATGTGGGATCTTCCCGGACCGGGACACGAACCCGGTCTGCATCGGCAGGCGGACTCTCAACCACTGCGCCACCAGGGAAGCCCAGTTACTGTTATTATTACTTCCCTGATGTGACGTGCTGGGTCCACAGGGCTGGCTGCCCATGCTCTGAAGTTCAGATCTTTGGCTCTGGAGTGACAAACCTGGGTTCAAATGCCTGCTCTGCCTCATTAACTGTGCGACCTTGGGCAAGTTAATATACCTTTCTGAGCCTCAGTTTCCTCATGTGTAAAGCAGGTAGATTTTGAGCACCTGCCTCACTGGGGCGCTGTGAGGATTAAGAAAACTCATGGAAGGCACAGGGAGGCTGTGGCCTTTGTCATTATTGTCCTTCTATCCCTGCAGAGCTAGGATGGATTGGGGCAGGCAGGACCCAGGGCCTCCGATTCCTGCGCTTTTCTCATCCTGGAGCCCCTTGCTTCCCCTACCCCTTAGGGCCTCAGCAATGACCTTTGAGGTGGAGGGGTTGCCTGTGCGGGGCAGACTCTGGACAGCCAGGAACTGGAGAGCTGAGGGCCTTGGGCAGCACTCCAACAGAAGCAAGAGCCCCCTTGTCTTGAGAGACCTACCGAGTCCTGTGCCAACGTGAGCAGTCCTGCATGAGGGGGCACCTGGACACAGGGAAATGGAGACGGGTTCTGGAAGGGGAGCGTGTTGGGGAGCTGCTGCCAGGCTGACCTGCAGTGGCTACACCCTGAGCCTTGGGGTATGAGAAGGGACAGACAGAAGGACAGCACCCGAATAGCTCAATCATGGGCAAAAACCTCCACTCGGCAGCCAGGGCCACCAAGACAGTGATCTCTACCATCAAGGGGACCCAGCTTCATCTGGGCTTCAACTCCAGGGCTTCCTGGCCTTTGGACAATCTCTGCTCTCCATGCTGACCTGGCTGTGTCAAGGGCATGGCTTTAAATTCTGACACCCACTTGCTAGGGGAAGTGGCTTCATCTCTCTGATCTTTAGTTTCTCCATCTGTAAAAAAGGGGAAAAATAATGCCAGCCTCCCAGCACAGTAGTGAAGGTGTAATATGCCTGACACAGTTCCAGGCACATAGTCGGTCTCAAGGGTCCCCACGGCAGCCTCAGTGGAATTTGCCCGGACCATTTCTATGGGCCTCTCTCCACTCCCCCTTCCCCAGTCTCTCCCCGTGTCACTGTACCTTGTAATCTACAGAAACCTGTGTTTAGGCCATTGCTTTGCTCACAGACCTTTAATGCCTTCCCACTGCCAACATTCATTCATTCACTCACTCATCCATTTAACAAATACTTAATGAGACCCTACCATGGGGAGCCAGAGTTTACCATGAATGCATGAATACCAGAGAATTCATTGAGTGAATAGCTTCTAGCTGCCCAGGCTCTATGATGAATTTGTTCTGGAAACTGAGGCTGAGAGGGGTGTGTCACTGATTTAAGGTCAGTGCCTGGGAATATCTCCCCTACAACGATGCCACAGGCCTAAAATGTCACTGCCACCATGTCTATCTTCTGGGTCAAGCTCTACCCAGTTCAGGACCCCCTTTTAAGGTGCTAGCCCCCCTGGGAGGTGGAGAGGCATGCATCTGGTACCTGCGGCGGGGCTATGGACAGTTCCTCTGAGCTGTTTCTCCCTGAGTAGCTGGGCCCAGGGGAGCCAGCAAGGGGGCTCAGAGCTTCCCCAGCGTCTCCTTCCTGGGCCAGGTTCCCACAGGCCCTTCCCCTCTTGGGGTGTGGCAGTCCCAGCTCCGCCTGACTCAAGCTGGCCGTGGCCTGAATGACTCACCCTCTCAGGACCAGCCTTCGAGGGACTGGGGCGGGGGTGCAGCCACATCAGGGTGGCCCTAGGTGGTGGGTGGAAGCCAGGACTGCTTGCCCAGCCCTGGGCCACCTGGGTCCCAGGAACCACTGGGCACTTCCTCTCCCTGACCCCAGAATGAGCCTCCCCGGCAGGCTTTCTAGGGTAATCGGAGCTGACTTCACCCTCACCAGACCTGCTTCCTTTCCTCAGGGAGGGCCGTGGGTGTGGGCAGAGTCTGGGCTTGGTGTCAGTCAAGCGCCACTCAGATGCTGCTCTGCTGCTGGCCCGCTGTGTGACCTCTGCGCGCCTCTGCGTCCTCATCTGTAAAGTGGGAATGCCAGTGTGGCGAGGAGTCTGTGCCCTCAGGCCTGGAAGGAGGGGCTTGGCGCGGGACCTGGCACATAGTCGGCCCGATGAGTGTCCGTTATTGTTATTGTCATTAATAATAGCGATGGCCCAGGTGGCCTCTCAGCCTTAAGGCTACTCTGTCCCTAAAGGCTCAGGGAGAGGGGCATAGAGGCTGGGCTACCTTGCTTAGTCCAGAAGTCGGGGCTCAGCCCTTTACAGCAACCCTCACTGCCCCCTGCCTCAGTCTGCCCATCTTCAGAATGGGCTGTGGACATCCTCTTGGCTGGAGTATGGGTTAGGGAGGCCTAATGGAGAGCTGGAAGTGAGACCCTATCTACAGCTGTGATCCCTGGGGAAGGAGAGCCTGTTTGGCAGCCCTGCTCAGGAAGCCCTTCCTCTCCTGCCTCCTGGGGAACCCAGGGCCCCCTCCTCTGTGAAATCTGTCCCCCTTAATGTCCCCCAACTCTGAGAGTGACTCTCCCTCCCAAAGTTCACAAATCTCCCAACTTGGGGCCCTCCCTGACCTCAGACTCTTTTTCTCTTCCAGGAGGAGTGATGGGCAGAACCTGCGCTTCCCTCAGGCACTAGACCTGCCACGAGTGGACTTAGCTCCCTCCCAGACTGCTTCACTCCACCCTAAGGTAAGTGCCCACCTCCCCACGGCCCCTGGTCTGGAGAGGCCCCCCCACCCCGACCCAGGGCCAAGAGATACCTAGGAATGACTGCTGTGCAGAAGTAAAATGTTTGGGTAGATGCTGCTTGGGGTTTAGCGCCCCCGCCCAAGGGTATACAACTCCTCACCCCTGGGTGGGCCTGGTACAGTCTCAGAAGTTGAACCAGGGTCTGTAGAACTGTTGGGGGCAAAACAACTGGGAATAAACTGGCCAAACAGCTATTCTTCCTTATATTCGTTATCAACATCACCATCAGTTTCCTCACCTGTAAATCAGGTGTAATGATAATACCCCACTTCCCAGGGCTGCTGTGAGAGGCAGCCCTCTGAAGTGGGGTAAAGTGTGAAAAGTGATGATAGAACACTCTGTGCACAATATCTGGCACAGAGTAAGAGCACTATACATGAGGCTATTCTTGTTGTTATCATCAAAATCAAATGTTTGCCCAGCACCTGACCTGTGTCAACTTTGTGTTGGGCACTGAGGTGCCAGAAGTCAATCTGACACAGACCCTGCCCTCAGGGAGCCATAGTCCAGTTAGGAGATAAATAACTAAACAACTTATACAGGGTGTCAAATACCAGTAATAACCACTAGCATTTATTGAGATTTCCTATGTGCCAGGTGGGTACTTAATGCTTTACGTGCAGTATCTCATTTCATTCTCAAACTCTAACTACTATGTACTTATATTAGTACTCTTATTAGTCCCATTTTGCAGATGAGAAATCGAGGCTCAGAGAGGTTAGGTTACTTGCTCAAAGACACATAGGTAGGATGTGATGGGTCTAGGACCAGAACTCATGTTATCTGACCAGAGTGCCTAGTCTGGTGGCATCTCTAATGCAGAGGGTAATAAGCTCTCACTTTCGTAGTACACTTTTCAGTTTCTAAAGCATGTCCACAGATATCATGCCTCTTGGTCCTTCCATCAAACCTTGGTGGTAGGCATTCTCCAGATGAGGATCCAGATGCTCAGAGAGGGGAAGTGGTTTTCCCAAGGTCACACAGCCAGGAAATAGCAGAGGCAGGATCTGCCAAGCTCCTTTCCCAGTGCTCTGACCTGGAACAAGGGCCATATACTTCTTCTAGGCCAGGAGGGCACATGTCCAAGGAAGGGTGTACTTTTGGATCACCACCTCCAAGGGGGTCCAAGTGCAGCGGGTCCTAGGGATCGTATCAAGGGGTTCTTGAGATCCTCTCCTGTTGTCTGTGCCTGGGCGACAGCCCAAGACTGGGCCATATGGATCCTGGGACCTGGCAGGTAGGGAGCGACTCCATGGCAGCTGGGCTCAGAAGTGAGTCTCCCAGTCCCTCTCCCCATAAGCATCCAGTAGGAGGCCTGGGTTCACTTCCCCTTGCTGGGCCTCAGTGTTCCTGTTGGAAAAATGAGGGTTAGAAGAGCCCATCTCCCTGAGTCCTGCCTGCTTGGCCAGCCTGGGGCTGGCCTTCTCAGGTTAGCTCTGAGCTACCTCCCCTCTGCCCAGTTTGGCTAGAAGCCTCCATTTGTGCCAATACAGCCCAGCCGGCTGCGGGCTCCAAACTGCCCCATCCCAACAGCCCGCCCCCACCCCAGAATCAAGACACAGTCTGTACATCGTACTCCTTTGACAGCAAAGGAAACCAGGGCCCAGAGAGACTGGGTCCCCAGCAAACCAGTGGTGGGGCTGAGGGGTCCCAGGTCTGTGACACATTCTCCACTCCCCCTCCCCCAGCTCTGCACACATTTATAGTGTTGATGGTGGAGCCAGTGTGAGGGGCAGTTGACCTCCCTGTGCCAGTGGGCAAATCCCTGCCCCTCTGTGGGCCTCAGTTTCTGATCTGGAATATAGAGGTGGCAGTTTCTTTTCTACCCACCTTGCCAGCTTGCAATTGGGGGATGACTGTGAAGGTAATTTTGGAAAGTTCAAATTAGGAAGCTGAACTATTATCAGGATCGTTACGTTCCCAGGGCAGGACAGACACCCAGAAAGGACATCCCCCTCTCACTGGGAAGCCGCATTTGTATAGACACTGAGTTATCCAAGACCCTCCTACCCTGCCCTGCTGTAGGATTTTTTTCTGCTTGAGGATTTAGAAATCTGCACACATGTACATACACAGCCTACCCACACCTACATACACGGGTGCATTCACATGTCTGCAGACGTATTCAGAGACTCGCACGTGTACGCATGCATGTATATACAGATACACATGTACAAACACACAAATATGCACACCCAGGATGTCCCCATCTGATCTCAGTCACACACATCTACACAGCTGCAAGCACACATGTGCACACCCTCCACTCCTGGCACGCAGATGTCTCCGGTGATGCGAGCAGCTCTTGCCTCCTCCCAGTGTGGGAATGAATGTTTCTCTGGCTGCATTTCGATGGGTGCCCGGAAGCGCTCAGGCCTGGAAGTGCCTGCGTGAATCAATATTTGCTGCTGTTAATTATTAAAAACAAAGCTACACTGTGTCTGGAATACACATCTCCAGAGTTCCCACCGGCTTCCTGGGCTCCAGCTTGACCCAGGGCCAGGTCTGGGGGAAAGGAAGGTGCGGTGCTTTCCTTCCAGGAGGCCTTGGCCCTGGAGATGGAGAGTGGTGGGTAGCTGCCAACAGCTCCTTCAGGAAGCTGAAGAGAGGTTGGGTACTGAGCTGGTGGGCAGCCCTGCCCCGCAGGGTCTGAAGCAGCTGGTGTTGACTTGGCCACAGCTCAGGAAGCAATTGCTGCTTTCCCAGCATCTGTCTGGGGAGGGGATGCTGAGGCCCTGCCCCCCACTGTACAGTGGCAGACACAGTGCAGGATCAGCTGGAAGGGCTTTCAGAGGCCTTATATTTTACAGATGGGGAACCTGAGGCCTACAGAGGTGGCAGGGACTCACTCAGGTCTACTCAGCAAGTTGTAGCAAGGCCAGAGCTAGAACCTACATATGCTTAAGTCTTCTCCATGTGTGGGTCCTTGGCAGGCCCTGTTCCCTCCCTCTCCCAGGATCAGGGGCAGTTAGGGACAGGTATGGGCATGGGGCCTGGGGAAGGGAGGGTACAGGTCAGCCACTGGCAGGCATTAGAGGGGGGTGGAGGTGAGGAGGTGGGAGGGGAGAGAGCTCCAAGCCTTTCCCTGGATTCCTAGTTCTGCCTTTTCCAAGCTGTGTGATCTTCAGCATGATATTTTCTCTCTTGGAATCAGTTTTCTCTTCTGTAAAATGGGGATGACACTCGTACCTCTTGAGTTGTGGGGCGAGGATAAGACTTGCAAAGGGTCCAACATTAAGTAGATGCTCAAGAAAAGCCCTCTGTCTCCAAGGTAACCGCCCTCAACCCCCGCCACTTCCTCCCCGACTTCAAAGCCCAGCCCAAGAAGCCCATCCCTGAGGCCCTAAGGCGTGGTACCCAGAGTTTGGGAAGGTAGAGGACGCACGCTATGGGTGCGCTGAAGAGCCTTGGGGCCCAAGGGCCCGCGCCGAAAGCTCCCAACGCGCTAGCAAGAGCGCGCAGGCGCAGTGTCCGGGGCGGGGCCTCCTGTGTCCCCGCCCCGGATCCCCGAAGCCCCGCCCCGGTCCCCGCGCTGCCCGTACCTGGCGCCCCGCCCCCTCAGGGCCCGGCAGCCTGGCGAGCCCAGCGCAGGCAGCGCGCCGCGGGAGCCCGAAGCCGGGAGCGCGGAGCTCGGCGCTGCGGGGCCCGGGCCGGGGTTCGCGCGGGCCGGAGCCGGCTGGGTCAGCTAAAGCGCTGCCGGGGTGGGGGCCGGGGCCGGGCCGAGCTCAGGATGGCGCAGCCGCGGCCCCTGGAGCCCCCGGGCCGTCCTCGGAGGGGATCACTGCCCTCTGGGGCCGGCTGGCAGGTGAGGACCAGGGCGAAGGCGGCCTGGCCGAGGGGGTCTGCGGGAGACGGATCAACCCAACTTCTCCGGAGCCCGGCAGGCTCTGCCCCAGTCAGGGCGGGTGTGCGAGGCTCCGTCATGGAGGGTGTGTTAGCTTCTGGGCTGACACACGGCCATCGAGGCCACAGGGCACACCCCTGCCCTGGGGTCCCAGGCCTTGAGCTCTTTCTGCAGCTGCCTACGGAACAGAGTGCTCGTGGTTGCACTGTGGCTCTGGGCTACGGGGGCACTCTGTGTGTGTGTGGATGTGTGTGTGCGTGTGTGTGGATGTGTGTGTGTGGGCGCTAGCCTTGGGACCACTTCATCCATCCCCTTCCCCCTTTAGGAAGGGTCTGAATGTCACAATGTAGCTTTGCTTGGTGCCCTGGGGCACTTCACTCACAGCCTTCCATGTGTCAGAGCGTCTGATGCACTAGTGAGGCTGTATCTGTGGGTATCACTTGTTGCTGTGTGTGCGCTCTGGGTGACAGTGCCATGTGTCAGTGTTTATGTGGCTGTGACTTCCAGTGCGTTGTTTCTGGCCATGTAATGCCATGTTACCCTGAGTGGGGTATTCTGGGGGACATCAGTGCACCTGTATCACTGGTGCTGGGACTGTGCTGGGCTGAGGTTACGTGGCTCACCCAGGCACAGATGCTGGGGGACATCGGTGCACCTGTATCACTGGTGCTGGGACTGTGCTGGGCTGAGGTTACGTGGCTCACCCAGGCACAGATGCTGGGGGACATCGGTGCACCTGTATCACTGGTGCTGGGACTGTGCTGGGCTGAGGTTACGTGGCTCACCCAGGCACAGATGCTGGGGGACATCGGTGCACCTGTATCACTGGTGCTGGGACTGTGCTGGGCTGAGGTTACGTGGCTCACCCAGGCACAGATGCTGATGTTGTGCAAGGTGTTGGCTGACAGGCGTGTTTGTCTACCTGGACTGCAGATGTGTGTCTGTGGTCTCTGCTCTAATTGCCTGTGGAATTGTCTCTTCCAAGCTCAGAAGTGTGGGGTGTGGCCACCGGGGCTGTGGGTCACCATCTCCTGTGGACTCCTGTCGTGCATTTTACAGGGTGGGTTTTGCCTCTGTGGACAGGCCTCACAGTATGCACATGGGGTGTCTGTGTCTTGTGATCTTTAACAGACAGCTCCGTGTAGTGTGTGTGTGTGTGTGTGTGTGTGTGTGTGTGTGTGTGTGTGTGGCTCAGACCAATGCCCCTCATCCTTGGCGATTAACCACTTCCATAGTTGCTGCATGCTTTTTCTTTTTCTCAAAACTCATTTAATGTTATGGGATCAAGTCTGTCATGTCTGTTATGCAGGGAGTGTGACTGATGGGGAAGGGTGAACTTGTGCATGGCAGTGGGGCTCTGTGGCTCAGTTTCCGTGAACGTACCTGCCTGTGTCTGCGAGCGCACGTTGTTTTGTCTCTCGGCACGTGGATGTGAGAGTAGTTTTGTGGCGTTCGTGTAGCTTCGTGTGCAATTACTGGCGCAGTTGCGCAGATCTGCCTGGGGGTGGGTTTGCATTTGTGTGTGCGGCTCTTACGGGACATAGACCTGTATGTGTGTGAGGGAGTGTGCTGTTGTGTAACGTAGGACACTGACACGTGTATTTGTATGTGAGCATGTAGCTGTAAGGATTGATGTACACAGACCCGGTGGGTTTGTGCGTGTGGGTTTCTGTGTGTTTGCTTTCTTTGGTACAGTGAGACTGTGTTTAAATATTGGTGTGCAGGCCTGTGTGTGTTTGAGCAAGAGAGAAAGAGAGAGAGAGGGAGTGTGTGTTCCCTGGTGTACAACCCCATAGCACATGTGCGTGTGAGCTCAGGCAGTGCCCCCACTGGACAGCAGGAGCGACTGAATTGAGGCCTTGGAGGTGCTGGGGGAGGGGCGCTCTCCTAGAGACTCTGGGGGCTTCCCAGGCCCAGCCCCCAGCTCCGCCAGCCGGCAAGGATGCCGCCTTCCAGGAAGGCTCGTAAGGAGCTGGCGCTGGAGAGGCTGAAGCTGCCAAGCACAGCTGGCAGATGCCCGGATTAACCCTGTGTGTGCCCTGGCTAGCCTCAGGAGAGGCTGGCTGGAGTGTGAGGAGGGAGGAGGGAGGAGCGGGAATGTGTGGACTCAGACACAGGTATTGGGCCCATGGGACATCCCAGCATTCTCTCCCACAACAGACGCCCAGCCCACACTGCTTGGGGGGGAGGATGGGGCCCTCCTTCCAGAGGTGAGTGGAACCACAGACCCTCCTGAGGATCCCAGCTGGGCTCGTCTCTGGACCTGGGACCTGGGACCTGGGGCTCTTCTGAGGGGTCCGTGGGCCGATCCGGGCGCTGCCAGTCTTGCAGTGACATGGGGGAGATGTGTCTCTCCCCAAAGGTCAAGCACCCTTCTTTGTCTGAGGCAACAGCCTCCTCCTTTGGGGAAGGGGACTGAGTGGGGTGGGCTGCCTGGGGAGGGTGCTGGACTCTGGGCAGACTTCTCCGGGCAGTTGGTCAAACTCTGCCAGTCAGTGGCACAGAGCCCCATCCTATGATGTCCCTTCCACTCCCTCTTGCTGCTTGGACAGGTCCACGGTGTTTGGTCCCTTCCACTCCCTCTTGCTACTTGGACAGGTCCACGGTATTTGGTCAGAGTTGGGGCACCAGGAGGGCTGGGGCAGGTGGAGACTTCTCGGAGACTTGCAGGATCAGCTGGGCTACCCCGGTGCTGACCTGCTCTCTCCATCTCTGTTGCAGAACACAGATCTGTTTGAGATGATTGAAAAGATGCAGGTGAGGTGGGCTCTGGAGCCCGTTCTGGGGAGCCACAGAGGGGGCTGGACTGGGGGCGGGGGGCCCTTGCTGTATCTGCAACCCTACATCTCTCTGAGGACGGGCCGGGAGCTCTCGCAGACCGTGCCAGGAGGAGATGTTGGCAGTGTGCTGTCCAGAGCCCTTTGTCTGGGGATGGGGACTGATGGTGCCCAACTGCCTGACTGACCCAGGGCGCAGGCCCCGCTTGCATCTCTCCAGCTCCCATCCCTGTGTAGGTTGCTCAACCCACCCCGCATACACATACCATCCCCCATCTCCCAAGAGGCATCACAGGCTCTGCAGGACCCTGTGTGGAATGGGGGGAGGGACAGATGCCAGGGCACAGGGCAACCAGAGGCTGGGCTGCAGGTCCGGGGAGGTGTTAAGGAACCGGGCAGCCCCCGCCCCTCTGCCTGACCCCTGCCCATCCTCCACTCCCCAGCCCTGGTCTTCCAGGCCCTCGTCTGTGTTTTTCTCTTGGGTATGTGTTGGGAGGTGGCCGGGGGACTTGAACCAACCTCAGGAGCTTTCCTGATATCGGGTCACCCTCCAAACCCTGTCTCCTGCCATCTTCCTGTTTCCCTGCCTCTCTTAGTCTTTCCATCTCCACCTCTCCCCCTCCTTCTCTCTCTCCCCCTCTCTCTCCCCCTCTCCCTCTTCCTTTCTCTCTCCCTCTCCCTCTTGCTCTCAACAACACGTATCTGTGTAGATGCAGCAGCCTCCCTCCCCAGCTCACACACAAGCGTGCACACTGGCCCTGCCCCCACTCCCAGCAGTGACCAGAGCCCCGAGCCCTCCCTGCTGCTGCCAGTCTCCCGCAGCCCCCGTTCCCTCCAGGAGGGCCAGCCCTGCAGAGGCCTGAGTAACCCGGCGGCCAGCGCCCTGCCCTGGGAGCACCTCCACAGCACCATCTACCTGGAAGGGGTGCTGCTTCCAGCAGCATGGGAAGGGTGTGACGGGATGTGCTGCCTTCTCTTTGCAGGGAAGCAGGATGGATGAACAGCGATGCTCCTTCCCACCACCCCTCAAAGTAGGTCTGAATCTGGAACCACTCCACCCTTCTGGGGGCCTTTGGCTTCCTGAGCAGTGCTCTCCAAAGGGCTTGGGGATGGGAGGGGACGGGAAGGGGGAGGCAGACTCCCTCTCTAGGGGTGGGGGAAGTGCTGCCCCAGCCGAGCAGCCAGCCCAGGAGAATCTGCGCCCCCCTTTCGTGAAGTAGCCTTACTGCGGGCTGGTGCCGGGGGCCAAGGGGGAAGCAGGGTATACCCAGCTCCTCCCCTCGAGGAGGCTAAGGTGTGGAGAACCCCTCCCTGCCTGTAGGCCTTCATTCCAGCTCCTCCTCACCCCATCTGCACCACTGTAAACTCACCCCGCCTCTCCAGGCTTCCCCATTGCAAAATCGAAGCCCCATCCCTCACGATAGCCTGCGTAAAAGGTTTTCCTTGAAGCCACTTATGGTCAGCAGTTGCAGAAAGACTCATACCCAGGACCCAGGAGGCTTACGCTCCCCCTCTCCATGTAGCTCCTGCCTGGGACGGCTGAGGGGGAGGGGGAGAGACGGAGAGATGGGGAGGGGTAGCCTCGTTACCCCCCAACCTTCATGAAGAGACTAACAGGAAGCCTGGGACCAAAGGAGGCGTGAGGAGGCTCTTTAGACTCAGAATTTTCTTGGGGTGGGAGCTGCATAGCCCCTCCAGGTACGTATATGGTACCATGGTTGGTGATTTGGGACCCCAATAATCCAAGAATATCAGTGACTGGGCTTAGGGGAGTGGACCCAGGGCTACAAGGATGAGGGTTAAAGTGGGGTTCATGGGCACAAGGCTGATGCTTTGTCTGGAACAGGGCTTCTCAAAGTGTGGTCCTCAGACCAGAAGCATCGGCATCACCTGGGAGCTTGTTGGCATATAAATTCTTGGGCTCCACCCAGATGCACTGCATAAGAAACTCCGAGGGTGGGGCAAAGCAATCAGTTTAATGAGCCCTCCAGGCCATTCTGATGCATGGGAGAACCACTGGTCCAGAGGTTTCTTCTGGGGATGCAGTGAGCCTCCTTTTCCCCAGGCAGCAGACCCAGAAGAGGCTGCCAGCGCTCAGTGAGCTAAGCCTGCCTCAGTCCCTGCCTCGTGGGGTCAGCCCACATGGGGTGGGGAGATGAGGAAGCAGCCCCATCCGCAACCCCAGCCCGGGGGTGCTGCCTGAACAGCAGGTGTTCTGGGGAGGCTGGAAGTAAAGGGTAAGGACCCCACCCCAGCTGGGCCTCTGCCCTGATTTGTTTTGCAGACGGAGGAGGACTACATTCCCTACCCGAGCGTCCACGAGGTAACCCACCGGATCCCACTGAGCCCATCTCCCTCCCGAGCCCAGGAGGCACTCCCTCAGGGAGTCTGGACAGCCGGGTCCTCCTCCTTGTCAAGAGCCTGACCACAGGCCTTGCTCTGGGTGTTGGAGACTCAGTTTACAAGCCCAAGACTTCAGAGCCCATGTGAACCCTTAGGCCTCTGTGCCAAATATGCCAGCCTCTCGGCCAACGTCATGCTCTCAGCTTTACCTGTCCCGACACTCCCATCCTTTGAGACTGGGACATGGGGCTCTGTGCATCTGGGTCTGTGCCTGCAGTGGGAAGAGAAGGGCTGGAGCAAGTGCCTTGAAGGAGGTGGATTTGATCCCTGGGACCCACATAGGCTCTGGGCTGTCCCCTAGTACTCCTTAGCTATGGCAGAAGTGGCTCCAGGTCTGAAATGGGGGGTGTCTTGGGGCCCCCAGTGGTGTGCAGTGTGGGTGGCTCTCAGCTGAGTCCTCCTTCAGGTCCTGGGGCGAGAAGGGCCCTTCCCCCTTATCCTGCTGCCCCAGTTTGGGGGCTACTGGATTGAAGGCACCAATCACGAAATCACCAGCATCCCGGAGACAGAGCCGCTGCAGTCACCCACGGCCAAGGTGAAGCTGGAATGCAACCCCACCGCCCGCATCTACCGCAAGCACTTTCTTGGCAAGGTGTGTGGCCCGCTGGTGTTGGGGGGCTGGGCTGGCTGGGGAGTGGGTCACAGCCCAGCCCTGGGGGACGCTGGGCCTGGGAGGGAGTGGTACCGTGGGCTGGGCTGTCTGTTTGTCGCAGAGTCCAGGGAGCATGCGTAGTGGATTCACTCATTCAGTCAACAAACATTTATTGCAAAAGGCAGTGTTACGGCATAGTGGTTAACAGAGACTCTACCAGGGCTTGAATCCTGGCTCTGTCACTACATGGGACATCAGGCAAGTCACTTACCCTCTCTGTGCCTCTGTTTCTTTCTCTCTCTCTTTTTTTTAAGATGGGGAGACTGTTTTTTTGTTTTTAATACATTTATTTATTTTATTTACTTTTGGCTGCGTTGGGTCTTCGTTGCTGCGTGTGGGCTTTCTCTAGTTGCAGCAAACGGAGGCTGCTCTTCGTTGCAATGCACGGGCTTCTCATTGCGGTGGCTTCTCTTGTGGAGCATGGGCTCTAGGTGCATGGACTTCAGTAGCTGCAGCACATGGGCTCAGTAGTTGTGGCTTGTGAGCTCTAGAGCGCAGGCTCAGTAGTTGTGGCACACGGGCTTAGTTGCTCTGTGGCATGTGGGATCTTCCCGGACCAGGGCTCGAACCCGTGTCCCCTGCATTGGCACGCAGATTCTTAACCACTGCGCCACCAGGGAAGCCCCTGCCTCTGGTTCTTCATCTGTAAAAACGGAGATGGTGATGATACCCACCTCATGCCTTTAATGCGACGATGTTTGTGAGGCATTTAGAATGGTGTCCGGCCCAAAGTGTCCAGCACAAAGGGCTCAGTCAGGGTGAACAAATAATGAGCACCAGCTGTGTGCCTGGTCCTGTTCTGGGCACCAGGTATACAGCAGCAAACAAAACAGCCCCAGGCCCTGCCCTCAGGCAGCTTGAGGTGGGGAAGACTAATTCCGTGGTGTGACCTGGATTGGTACAACCCCTGCCCCACCACCTGCCCCAGAGCCGGGACCCTGCCCAGTAACGACCTGTCCTCGTGTCACCCGATGACGACGGCAGCGTTCCAGGCAGGAGCTGTTGGGCGAGGCTGTGGGAGCTGGAGGGGAGGTCACACACTGGGACCTTGTAGGTGCCACGTTCCATGCCGAGTGCGGTCTCTGTGTCAGTTTACAAACGAGGTGGTGGCATGTAGCGTGGGCTCTGGAGTCTCGTGGCCTGGGGACGCCTATTGACTCTTCTGTTTATTGATGGTGTGACCTCGGGCAAATCAGTTAACCTTCCTGAGCCTGTTTCCTCGTCTGTAAAAATGAGGATGATAAAAGCATCGAGAACCATGTTTGGCACATAGTAAGTGCTCAGTAAACGTTAGCTGTTATTATTACATCTTCATAATTACTCTGTGAGATCAGGATCGTCCTAATTTTTACAGAAAAGGAAACTGAGGCTCAGAGAGATAAAACGACTTAGTTAAGTTCACACAGTTACTGAGCTAGGAACTGGACATAGCTCTGGCTGACCTTCCATTAAGACACACTAAGGGAGGGGTCATGTTTCTAGCGTGTGTGCGTGCACTCGTGGGTGCTGGGAGGAGGGGTGACTCCTTGGGGTGTTGGGAAGCTGTGTGGGCTCAGTCTGAGCCCAGGGCATTAGCCTGATGCTGGTGGGTGTTGGTGCTAAGGTAGGGGGACAGGTTGACTGAGACTAAGCCAGCAGGCCCAGATGCAGGAGCCATTGCCAGGGGACAAACTCAGAACAGGGCAGGGGATTTCACCTGTGGGTGGAGAGAGAACTGCATGCCCGGAAGCCACTGTC
The DNA here is from genome assembly GCF_008692025.1 of Phocoena sinus. Taxonomy (NCBI): domain Eukaryota; kingdom Metazoa; phylum Chordata; class Mammalia; order Artiodactyla; family Phocoenidae; genus Phocoena; species Phocoena sinus. Next base: position 16,778,351 of record NC_045763.1, on the reverse strand, counting down.
CAGAGGCTCTTAATTGGGTCTGGCAGGTGGTGGGGCCTGGGTGACTATGTGGGCCTAGTTTATAGCTGGTGCACAGAAAAGTTTGCTGAAGAAGTGGTGAGTGATAGAATGAAGGTGGTGCCTTGGGCACTGGAGGATTGGAAGAGGCACAGGTTGGGGGGGTCTTAGAGGAGGCATGATGGCCAGGGTCAGGCTGGCAGCACAGAGAGGAGGGGCCCCAGGGGCTGGCAGAGAGGCCGGGCCATTCCCGGCTCCAGGTGGGGTGCTGGGGAAGCAGTGGGCCGTGTTCTGGCAGAGGGAGGAAGTTAGGGTGACTTTGGCATTGACCCACTGGGCCCCTGAGCCCACTCTCCTTGGGCTTCTCTGGGCCCAGCCAGGGGGGTCTGGGGAAACTCCACACCCCGAGGACTTCGGTGCAGACCTCCTTGCCAAGAGCCTGCCACTCCCTCTGCACAGATAGTGCCAAGCCTTTGGGGGTTTCCATCACTCTGCCCCAGGTCCCCGCAGACTGCCCCTGAGCTGTGGATTTGTGGTGCACATCCCCTGGCCCCTACATCTTTTTCCTCCCATCCTTTGAGCACAGCTGTTTGTATTTAAACAGGGCTTCCTTCTACCATGACTCCTGGGGTGGGTGTGGCTGAGGAGCCGGGCTGGCAGGGGAACCCAGGGCCAGGTGGGGTGAAATCTTCTGGCACTTCCAGCTCTTGGCTTTGGGGCTTCCCCACCTGGAGGTGCCAGACTGCCAGCTCCTCTCTGGGGATGCCATCCCCGCTGCAGTTCCCCTGGGCCCTCGGGAGCATTTCTTCCCCACCCTGTGTCTTCCCCAGGTGAGGCGGGAGGGCAGGAACCGGCTCGGTCAGCCATCCAGTGTGTTCATGAGATGTTTCATTTCCTGATTCTCATGGGCCCTGGCTTCAGGGGCCACAGAGCAGTCAGTTAAACAATCAGTCAATTGACATATTTTTATTGAGCACCTACTGTGTGCCCAGCTCTGAGAGGGGCGGGGGCTGGGAGACAGCCATGCAGGTGCAGATGTGGTCCTGACTTTGCTGAAGAGGACACCTACTCTGCGGCCGACACTCTCTCTTTCAGTGCCTGCCACCCTCCCACAAGGTAGTGGGCCTCACCCCCATCTGATAGACTAGGAAACTGAGGCACAGGAAGGTGAGGTGACCTTCTCAGGTTACCCAGCTGGCAAGTGGCAGAGCTGGGATTTGAATGCAGGTCTCTCTGAGGCAGACAGTGCTGTTAGCCCGGACACCTGCTGCTTGGTGAAGGACCCCCATCCGGGGGTGAGTTGGCTTTCTCGTCTGGTTCCTGGAAGCCTCAGGCTCAGCCTCACCCTCTCCCCTGGCCCCCGCCTCCCACCACAGGAGCATTTTAATTACTACTCACTGGACACCGCCCTGGGCCACCTTGTCTTCTCACTCAAGTATGATGTCATCGGGGACCAGGAACACCTGCGTCTGCTGCTCAGGTGAGGGTGGGGTGAGGGGACCTGTGACTCTCAAAACCTGAGAGCCCATCTTATTTTACCCACTCGAGAGGGCCAGGGATTTGCCTGAGGTTGCCCTGCAAGTTAGTGCCCAAGCCAGGCCTGACCGCCTCATCACCTCTGGACCTCCCTGGGGTCTGCCCTCTCTGGTCTTACTTGGTGTGGAGGGGCTCCCATCTCCCTTTCGCGCTGCCTCGCCCCTCAGCATGGGTCTTCTCCTCCCAGGACCAAGTGCCGGACATACCATGACGTCATCCCCATCTCCTGCCTCACTGAGTTCCCCAACGTGGTCCAGATGGCAAAGGTGAGGCCTCTGATCCTTCATGCTGAGCCCCCCGTGGATATCTCAGGTGGGCACAGAGCTGGGCTGCAGCCTCGCCTTTGCACACCCTCATCTTTAGCCCCAGATCCTGGCCTGCCTGCTGTGGCCTGTCTCCAGGGTCCTGCCGCTCACGTGTTCCCATGATGCCCACGTGCTGGCTGTGTGCTTTGGGCACTCTTTAGAACACAGCACCTTTTGGAGACAGGGGCTCCAGTTCTCTGTACCCCATTCTGAGTGACAGTGAGCCTCCTTCAGCCTTGATTGTCCCCTCTTTGTCCTCCACTGTCCTCCCCCCAGACCTTGGCCAGGGAGGCCCAGAGGCCCCACCCTCAGGCCCTCCCTTATCTGCTCCCGCAGCTGGTGTGTGAAGACGTGAATGTGGATCGATTCTATCCTGTGCTCTACCCCAAGGTATGGCTGGATCTGGGCCCTGCTCACTGGGAGTGGGTGGGTAACTAGGGGGCCAAGCATTTATTGGGCACCTGCTGTGTGCAGGGCATTTTTCCTAAGTTCTCTCATTTAAACCTCACAATAACCCTGCAAAGTCCCCAGTTTGTGGAAGAGGAACCAGAGGCCCAGAAAGGGTTGGTGCCTTACCCAAGGATGCACAGCAGATAAGGAAGCCTGCATTTGAACCTAGTGCTTTCCTCCTTGGAGGCGAGCCTTCCTTACCTCTGGAAACTCTCAGTGCCATTTGGGGACCCTCCTAAGGGGTAATCTGTGCTCCTGAGCCAAGGCTCCACTGGTCTTGCCTTCTGACCCCAGAGGGGACCTGGGGAGAGAGAATAACACAGGCACCTCCATAGGTGCCACCCCACAGACGGCAGTGGCACTTCCAGCTCTGGTGCTGGGTGCTGGGTTTGAGGCACTGTGACGATGTGGGATAAAGGGGAGGGACTTCTGTCTTCAGTGAGCCAGGGGGTTTCTGGAAAGAGGTGGGCCCTGAAAGACACGTACAGCCTGTGGCTCTGACTGAATTCCAGAGTGAGGTGAGGTCGCTGAAGGGCGGGTGGTCCAGGAAAGGTCCCCTGAAGGAAGGGGCCTCAGAAATCAGGCCCTGCTTCTCAGTTACCGAAAGCCCAAGGTGAGGAGGGGAACTTGCTCAAGGCTCCACAGCACACTGGTGGGACTCGGCCTGTTCTAGAATGATGAGGTGGCTTTACAGAAGAGCCAGGGAACAAGTTGGGTGTTAGAGCAGAGTAGGGGCGGGAGCTTATGAGCAGAACTCAGGAGCAGTGCGCTTAGCCTTTGGAATCCAACAGACCTGAGTTCAAGTCCAGCTCTGCCATTTGCCAGCTGTTGACCTTAGCTAGTCAGTTCCTTAAGGTCTCGGAATGTCAGCGTCTTCATCCGTGAGATGCAGTCCGCGGGAGTGCCTCCCTCACGGGCTTGTTCTGAGGAGGAAATGAGTGGATGCATGTGGAGTGCCTGGCACAGTGCTTGGCACATAGAGCAATAAACGGCAACTTGAAAAAGCAGCGTGTTTCACCCATCGTCCTGTCCCCGCAGGCCTCCCGCCTCATCGTCACCTTCGACGAGCATGTCATCAGCAATAACTTCAAGTTCGGAGTCATTTATCAGAAGCTTGGGCAGGTGTGCTCACCTCCTCCTCCCTGCCCCCCACACATCTGGCCATGTACCTGGGACCGCAGACCTTTGCCAGGGAGAGCACCTGCCGAGGGACTCAGTTTCCCAGGAGCTCAGAGGCTGCCAGAGGTCCCCTTTCCAGCCTTCCTGGGTGTGAATGGGGGTAGGAGGCCCAGCTCGATGACCTCTGCCCTCTGTGCATCCCTAGACCTCCGAGGAAGAACTCTTCAGCACCAACGAGGAGAGCCCTGCCTTCGTGGAGTTCCTCGAATTCCTTGGCCAGAAGGTCAAACTGCAGGACTTTAAGGGGTGAGCATTGGGGTGGGACAAGCAGAGGATAATACGACCCATGGCCTTGGGCAGGGAGGGAGGCCCCGTCCTGGCCCCGTGGAGGCCTGGCTGGGGCTGGAGACTGAGCCGTGGCCTGGGGGGCCTGGGGCAGGTTCCGAGGAGGCCTGGACGTGACCCACGGGCAGACGGGAACCGAGTCTGTGTACTGCAACTTCCGCAACAAGGAGATCATGTTTCACGTGTCCACCAAGCTGCCCTACACAGAAGGGGACGCCCAGCAGGTAGCCTGGGCACCCACCCACCTGCTTCCCACCTGCCCTCCTGTCCCCCATTTACCTACCCATTCAGTGTCCACCACACCAGACTCAGTGGGCCCTGGGATAGAGAGATGGAAATGATCTAGTCCCCCAACTTGTGGCCTCTAGTTGGGGCAGGGTGACAAGCTACTACGATGTTGTGAAAGCCTCAGTTTCCACATCTGTGAAATGGGGATCATGCACCTACCTTATAGGTGAGCATAAACGAGGGTATGCACCCGGAGTGGCTAGAACAGTATCTGGAACATAGCAGGAGCTCAGTAAGTGCGAGTATTTTTACAGGAAATGAAGGGTATTGTCAGGTCACATGGGGGCACTTAGACTGGGCACAGGTGGGAGTCAGGCAAAGCTTTCAAGATAAAGTGACTTTTGGGTGGCAAAGGAGAGGGAGGAGGAGCATTCTGGGGGAAAGAATGGCTTCCATCTTCTGCAAAGGGCTGGTGATGAGGAAGTGCAAGGCACGTTCCTGGAGCTGAACTTGGAAATTTGTCACCTTGTCCTAAGCTTCCTGCAGGGCTGTCCTCCTTATTTCCCCATGCCCCCACTCCAGGGGTACAGGGGGATACAGGGGTCATGTGAGAAAAATGGAAATGTTTATTCCTTATTTTTAATGTCTTTTAATTTTCTTTTAATAGATTCTCTGTTCATTTTAACAACAAAGATATATTGAGCGGAACTTATTTGTTCAAGAGGGGCCCATGTTTGGGGTATTTAGACAGGAGGAGGGTGAGAGGTAGGGCCTGGGGACCAAGAGCCCCGGGTTCAAGTCCCCTAATTCACTGTAGGGCCTTGCAAGTCACTTCTGTCTTGGCCTCAGTTTTCTCATCTGTCACAGGATTCCAAGAAAACGAGAATAATTTTAAGACAAGCTTCTCACCACATAGTTTCGGGGGAAGCAACTCCTTAGACATGGCCTCTGCCTACCCCGAGCCCCCCGCACCTCTGCGGGCACCCTCCCCACACTCCGCGGGCCCCCGGCCAGGTGGTGAAGGCTGTGGCCCTGTGCTCAGTTACAGCGGAAGCGTCACATCGGGAACGACATCGTGGCTGTGGTCTTCCAGGACGAGAACACGCCCTTTGTGCCGGACATGATTGCGTCCAACTTTCTGCATGCCTATGTGGTGGTGCAGGCCGAGAGTGGGGGCCCCGATGGCCCCCTGTACAAGGTGGGTGATCTCGGAGCTTCCCAAGGGCATCAGCCACCATCCCAGCCCCACCCTCACTCACTGTGAGGCCTCTCTGAGCCTCAGTTTTCCTAACTGTAAGTAGGGGGACTGTCCGGAGGGCTCTGAGCCCCCCTCTTGCTCTGATGATGGAGGAGTCCCATCCCGCCCTCTCTGCCCCCTGAAATCCCTCCCCTCAGAGAGGCTGGTTACCCTCCTCCGCCCTTTAGCCTCCTCCTCCCTCTCCATCCTCATGACTCCTGAGACCCTCCACCCCTTCCCACCACTCAAATTCAGGACCAAGGATGGAGGAGCTGAAATCCTGGGGTTCACGCATCCAATCGGCAGTCACTGAACCTCCCCCGCCAAGGGGCAGCCCTGTGCCCAGCACGGGGCAGGATAGGGAGGCGAATCAGTGGTTTCTGGCTGGTGTGGGGACTCCATGGGGACAGCTGCCCTCCCTTCCAGGTCTCCGTCACTGCGAGAGACGACGTGCCCTTCTTCGGGCCACCCCTCCCGGACCCTGCTGTGTTCAGGAAGGTGAGGAGCAGCCCCCAGCCCCCCCCCATCATGGGCAGAGCAGGACTAAATGGGTGGTGGCTGAGAGGGTGCACATTCTACTGTACGAGGACCTGAAGCCCCACTGTGTGCCAGGGCAGCCGGGCTCCCCTAACTGAGCAGCTGGGGCCTGGCTTTTCTGTTCTTGATAAAAACTGTGACTTTATTTTACAACGTCCCAGAACAGACTATATCATTGTTTTACATTTTGTATAGCAGACTCTGTGGCCTTTCCTCACTTCTGTTGTCTTCTTGACAATTTCAACCTTCTTCTAAAATGTTTGGGGAGAGGGGCACACATCTCTCTCACATCTCAGGAGCCCTCACTTTGAGCCTTGGCTTCAGCGCCCCCCAATCCCCCAGACTGAGGCAGTGGGAGACCCCAACCCAGCTCTCCCGAGGGGTGGGCAGCCATGAAGGGCATAGGGCTCACAGGTGCCTGGGCTGGGGAGCTGAGCCCAAGGAGATGCCCTTCTGGGAGTGAAGAGGGCAGCGCCCAGGCCCCAGCAGAGCATGGCTCAGGAGCCCCAGCCCCTTGTCTCTGTGTTCGCCTGACCCCCCTTTCTCTTCTCCACGCTGGGGGCTCCCAGGGGCCCGAGTTCCAGGAATTTTTGCTGACAAAACTGATCAATGCTGAATATGCTTGCTACAAGGCAGAGAAGTTTGCCAAACTGGAGGTGAGTATGGGTTCTTGGGGGTGAATCCCCCCACCCCGTAGAATTTCAGCCCCTGGGGAGAGAAGAGCTGTGTTCAGACCTTGGCCTTAGGGAAGGCTGCCTGGGGGAGGACAGATTTACAGATGAGCAGCGCCAGGGTCAGGGGAGAGGAAGTAAGTGTTCATAAGGAATGCTCAGGAGGGCCTTGGAGGTAGGCGGGCTGCCACAGAGGACGCAGTGGAGGAGGGGCGTGGGGACATGAAGTCAGATCTTTGAGGGGCCACGTGGAGCCCTGGGGGCTGCCTGTGCTGCGGAGGGGCCTGAGGGAAGCCGTCTAGGCTTCTGGAGCCCAGGCCCACTTCCCACTCAGAGAAGGTGGCCACGATTGCAAATGTGGGAAGAAGGGCTGACCCCTGGGGTCTCTCCTAACGGCCCGGCCTGGCCCTCAGGAGCGGACACGGGCCGCCCTCCTGGAGACGCTCTATGAGGAGCTGCACATCCACAGCCAGTCCATGATGGGCCTGGGTGGAGACGAGGACAAGATGGAGAACGGCGGCGGGGGCGGCGGCTTCTTCGAATCCTTCAAGGTGAAGAGCAGGGGTCTACCTGGGTGCAGAGGGGGACGGATGTGGTTGGCTTGGATGGAATCTGGGCACGTGGTTGGGCTAGAGTAGGGGGATGCCGTTAGCTACAAGGTGTGGGGGTGTGGCTAGAGGTGAGCTCACATTGGAGGTTGAGTCGGGTGGAGGCGTGGCTCGGGGTGGAGTCACGGGTGGAGTTAATAGGCGTGAGCTCGGACTAGGTGGGCACGCACCTGGGGTAGAGTCTGGGTGATGGTGAGCCTCTGGGTGGACCTGGGCTTTAGGGTGGGCTTAGACTTGTGGGGGGGTGTGGTCTTGGCCTGGGGTAGAGCTGCGGTTGGGAGTTGTAAGGTGGGCTCTGGCTGGGGGAGGAGTTGATGGTTGGAGGCGGGGCTAAGCTTGGGGGCGGAGTCTGCCTGGGAGCTGTGCTGAAGGTTGGAGCCCTCTGGTGCCAAGGGTGGTGGCTCCCAGGTCAGCAGGCAAAGAAGAGAGGAGGAAGCCTCTGTCCTGACCGAGAGAAAGAAACAGAGGTCAGGGAAGGGAGGTGAACGAGGGGCTATAGGAGAGGGACCTGGTCTGCAGGACCTTAGGCCGTGTGACCCACCCTGGCTATCTGTGGTTTAGCTTAGTGTTAAGAGCATAGACACCCTGGGTTCAAATCCCAACTCTGCCACTTACCACCAGCTTGAGCATTCTCTGAGCCTCAGGTTTTTTAATCTGTTGTTTAGGGTAATGGCAACTTACCTCATACAACTGTTGAGAATTGTTTGTGAAGCAGTTAGATCAGTGTAATCTAAGTTAAGAAGCAAAATGCAAAGCCCTGCCCATCTACCTCAGCAACTACCATCCCAAGTGAGAGGCAGAGGAGGAGAGAGTTCCTCTTCCCCCCACAGGGCCTGGACTCCCCCAGACTGCAGGTCCCCAGGCGGTGGCCTCTTTGCCACTGTGTCCTCCACCCACAGGAGGAGGACTGCCCATCCTCCAGGTGCCCAGCAGGCTGGCAGGGCCTCACCTTTACCCCAGGGCAGGCCACAAAGTTGGAGGTGTGGGTTTGCATAAGAGGATTAGCCCAGCTGCCCAGGCCTGCCTTGGGCTGAGGCGAACAGAACGTCTTTGAGAAAGAGGCTTGAAGAGAGCCCTGCCTCTGCTCACTGGAGATAGGGAGTGGGTGGGAGGAACACGGACCTGGGGTGTCTTCTCTGAGGGGGCCTCCAGTGATCCCACATCTGGTGAGTGCTGGATGGTGGACCGGGCTTAAGTTACAGACCTTCTTCGAGGCAGCGGAGCCCACGGTCAAGGGTTTGGGTGTGGCATCTGGGTTCCAGACCCACCTCTGCTTCAGTTTCATCACGTGTAAAATGGGCTTGGTGGCAGTGCCTGCTTCCTGGGGCGGATTGAGTGAGAGCAAATGTAAAGTACCCGGCCCTGAAGTGAGCGTTCAGTGCAGATTGACTGAAAAAAGTAAGGAACGGAGGGAGGGAGGGAGGGAAGAAAAGCAAGGAAGAAACAAGTCCTAAGAGACGCTAAAAGGAGGGAATTGGGGTTTCTGGAGGTCTCTCTGTGCACGCTTTTGCTCATGACCCAGCGTCTTCTGCGGTCTTTACAACAACTGCACGACCGGTCATGAGGCTCAGAGGCTCAGAGGTGTGGAGTGGCTTGCCCAAGGTGACCCAGCAAGTTGGTGGCAGAGTCAAGGCCCACACTACCCTTGGCACATGTGGACCTGACTCTTGTGTGGTCTCATGGGAAGGGACTTCCTGGGGTCACCGAGATTGGCATCGGTGGCTCCTGGGTTTCCCTGAGGGGGTGGGGCCTTAGGAAACCCCTACCGCCACCTTCGCAGCGGGTCATCCGGAGCCGCAGCCAGTCCATGGATGCCATGGGGCTGAGCAACAAGAAGCCCAACACCGTGTCCACCAGCCACAGCGGGAGCTTTGCGCCCAACAACCCGGACCTGGCCAAGGCGGCTGGAATAGTGAGTGCCCTCCCCCAGGGGCCCCGCCTCCCCCCGCTGCCCTGCTGTCCGAGGGCTCATCCTGGGCTCTAGGCTAGGTCTAGCCACTGCCCTCCACGGGGTCAGGTGCCCAGGCTGTGACACTGGGATGCTGAGAGCCTGCAGCCCCCTCCCCAGCTCCTCGGCCCACCCCACCTCCTGGCCCCTTATTCAGCTGTGTCTGTTCTGGGGCAGCTTCTGTGTCACATTCCTTATGAAGCACCTACTGTCTGTCATATGCTGGGGATTGGGCTGCTGTATGGACACCTCCTGTCAAGCCTTGAGTTTCTGGGAGCACCTATTGTGTGTCAGGCTGTGGGCACGCACTGTGTGTCAGGACCTGGATTTCTGTGTGAGCATCTGCTGTATGCCTGGCTCTGAGATGCTGGTGGGTACCGCTGTGTGTCCAGACTTGGGCTGCTGTGTGAGCACCTACTGTGCGTTAGGACCCGGGCTGCTGTGTGGACATGTACTTTGTGAGCACCTACTGTGGGCCCGGCCCTGAGATTCTGTGAGCACCTATTGTATGTCAGATCCTGGTCTACTGCGTGGACCTAACTCTGTAAGTGTCTGCTGTGTGCCCAGCCCTGAGCTGCTGTATGAGAATCCACCATGTGTCGGGAAATGGACTGCTGTGATAAGCCCTGGGTATCAGTGAATACCTTCTCTGTGTCAGGAGATGAGCTGCGTGAGCACCCATTATGTGCCAGGGCCTCTGTGGTTGTGCCCACCTACTGTGTGTCAGGACCTGGGCTTCTGTGTGAGCCTCTCCTGAGTGAGCACCTACTGTGTGATTACTTACTGTCTGCCAGGCTCTGTGGGATTCTGCTACTAATACTCAGGGGGTGTGCTGGGCACAAAGGCTGAATAAGGCCCTCAATTGTGGGCCAGTCTGCTTTCCACTGCCCAGTGGTCACCCCCAGCACTGCACCTACTGCTCTGCTGCCCCTTCCCCATCCATCTTTCCTTCCTTCCTTCCATCCACCCGTCCTTCCATCCATCCGTCTGTCCATCCATCCACCCACCCACCCATCATTTACTGACTGACTGCTGCATGCCAAGCAAGCCCTGTGCTCAGTGCTGTGAGGCTGTGTCATGTGGCAGGAGGGACCCCCTCCACCCCACCCCTGCCCCATGGGCTGACCTGGCCAGGGAGGCAGGGCGAGTCCTCTGTGTTCCAGCAGTCACCAAGCCCACTGTCACTGGAGAAGCAGGCCCACCCTCCTCCAACCCCAATTCACTAGCTACTCCCTTCCTTCCCCGCCAGAGTGGCCCAGCCTCCTGTGGGTGGCTGTAGAGGGGCCCCAGGGACAGGGCCGGACCAGCAGCACCCACCGTGGCAGTAACCAGACCCATTTCTGTTTTTGTTTTTGCACAACTGTCCCCTCTCTTCATGTTGCTTCCTTTTCCTTCCACTCTCTCCTCGTTCCTTGTTTTCCCTTCCCTTTTTCTCTTCCCCTCCTCCACCCCCTGCCTCCCTCCACCTTCTTGCACTTGTGTATTCTGTCCTCTTGCACCTGTCTTTTTACTCCCTCTCCTCTTTCAAACTGTTTTCGCCCTTGATTTTTCCTTTGTGCCTGCCCCTCCCTCTCCATCTCTGTCCGTCTTGCTCCCCGGGTCCATCTCTGTGTCTGTCTCTCCGTGTTTCACTCTGCACCCCTTCTCATGTGACTGTCAATCTCTCTCCTCTGTTCTCTCTGTGTCTCCTCCCACCTATTCTCTCCCTCCCTTCCCCGGCCTTGTCTCTCTCAATCCCCTGCCCCACTCTCTTCTTTGTCCCTGTCTGTCTGTGTCTGTCTGTCTTTCCCTCCTTTCCCTGTCTCATTTCTCTGTGCCTCCCCCTCCTGCCGTCTCTGTCTCTCTGACTCTCTCTATGCCTGTCTCTCTCTCTCTGCTCCCACCCTTTGCTGCTTGCCAGTCATTGCTTATTCCTGGGAAAAGTGCGAGTAGATTCGGACGCCGGGGCAGTGCCATAGGCATAGGAACCGTGGAAGAGGTTGTCGTCCGCGGGGCCGCCGTCTCTGGAGGCTGCCTGCACGCGCTGTTCTCTGCTCGCCCTCAGGACGGAGGCCATATTGGGGACGTTGCCCCCCTCCCCCCGGGACAGGCCCGAGGGCTGGCAGGATGGAGTGCCAGCAGCTCTGATGGCACTCAGCACCTGCTTTGGGGCCTGGCACCTGTGCCAGTGCCAGTGCCCCCCCCCCCCCCCACCAGGGGCTCTGGCCCTGCCCTGACCCCTGGGACTCTGGCCCAGTCCCTGCCTTTAGGATCTGGTACCTAAAGACCCTCTGTCCAGCTGCACGTCCCCCAATATCGCCAGTTCTGCATGGAGCGCCACCGCCCTCCTCTGCCCTAACTCCCTGTCCCGACCATGAACTGGCCTGGGGGTTTCTGCCCATCTGTGCCTCCATGGGGCCCACCTTCCCGCCTCCCCAGAGAAATGGGGGACATGCTTCTGGTGCCTGGGGCATCCCACCATTGTATATGTGTAACCTGGGCTCGGGGGCATCTTTCAACTGCTGGGCCGGAACCTCCCCCAGCCAGTTTGGAGATTCCGAGGTGTAGCAGGGGGCAGGGGCTTGGGTTGCCTCACCCACTCTCTCCCCACTGCCCATAGGCTGCAGGTCCCATGAAGTCCTAGGGGCAAAGAGGCAGCAGTCATTCTGAGGACTTGGCCTCCTCCAGTCCCAGCCCAGAGTGGCTGTCCAACTCCCTTAGGCTTCTGTTCTTCTCCTGGACTAAGATGCTGGGTCCAGACCTGCTGTGTGACCTCAGGGGGGCCTTTGCCCTCTCTGGGCCTGTTTCCTTATCTGTAAATTAGGACAGCCCTCTCTGAGATGGACAGTTCTCTCATTTTTCTTGCTCATTGTCTCTGCTTCAGGGCCTGGGCAGCAGGGCCCCAGGGTGGCATGTGGGGGGCACAGGGGCTCCTGGAGCAGGTGGGTACTGAGTTGGGACCTCTCCCCGCAGTCCCTGATTGTCCCTGGAAAGAGCCCCACCAGGAAGAAGTCGGGCCCGTTCGGCTCACGCCGCAGCAGTGCCATCGGCATTGAGAACATACAGGAGGTGCAGGAGAAAAGGTGGGTGCAGCAGAGAGGGTAGGATGGTGTCCTGCGTCTCCTCTGGCTCCCCCTGACCCCCATTCAGTGGCAAAGCACAGCAGGCAAGAGGGAGCTCCCACCCTTCTCCCCCTCTGTCCCCACCGGTGACAGCTACAAGGTCAAGTCCCTGCTCTGCGTCAGGCACCATGGCCAGCTCGTCACCTAACATGAAGCCCTATCATCCAGTCCCAGCTCTGCCGGCTCCCAGGGGGTCATATCTTGCACATCAAGGAGCCACAGGTCAAGGGGTCAGGGGCCTGCCCAGGTCACACAGCTGGTGAGGGACAGAGCTGGGATTTGAGGCCTGGTCCATAGAGGTCCGTAAGTGCATCTGTGTGGGTGGGGTGTGGACAGCACACCATAGTACCAGCAGGGAGCCTCCGGGAAGCAGAGGATAATTCCTGGGTGTGAGTCCTGTCTCCACCACACTGGGGCTGTGTGACCTTGGGAAAGTCACTGTACCTCTCTGAGCCTCACTGTCACAATCTGAGAAATGGGGATAAGAACACAACCAACGGCATGGCGCTGCTGTGGGGGTGTGTGCAGTGCATGTGAAGCAGGGAGCAGGTGCACTGAGGCCTCAGGAGTGGAGCTGGCACTGTCCTCAAAGGCAAGAGAGCCCAGAATCCCATGAACCCAGGGTTCGAGTCTTGGCTTCTCCATGTCCTAGCTGCGCGTCCCTGAGCAGTTTCCTTCCCATCTATGGACTCCAGTTTCCTTAACCATAACAGGGTCTTCAGTAGGTGCTCCCACAGCACCTGCCCCCTCCTTGGCCAGGCCAGCCCAGGAGCTGCAGGGACTGCTCTGGGTCTGGCCCCTGAGGATGTAGGGTGTGGGTACAAGGCAGGAGGCATCCATGACCTCCTCTCACCACCTGGGCCTCCTTCTACCCTTGATGCCAGGCCTGGTGCTGAATCCCCCCGCTGCCCCCATGTGCCCCGCAGGGAGAGCCCCCCGGCTGGCCAGAAGACCCCAGACAGCGGGCACGTCTCACAGGAGCCCAAGTCGGAGAACTCATCCACTCAGAGCTCCCCAGAGATGCCCACGACCAAAAACAGGTTGGGGCTCGGGGCATGCTGAGCCGGGGGGCTTGGGTGTGGCGGGCCCATTCTTTCTACCCCCGTCTGGGCCCAGGCCTGCCAGGAGTGTTGACACAGCCATACCACGGCGGCAGGGGGCCTGATTACTCTCCTAGGTCCTCCTTTGACACACACCCGCTGAGCACTTTGTGCACGCCAAGCTCTGCAAGACAGCAGTGAGCTGGACATACACGGCCCCTGCCCCGTGGAGCTGACAGTCCAGCGTAACATGGCCTAATAAGCTACTTCCAGATGGTGATAATAGAAGAATAAAGCAGAGGATATGATGAAGAATGAGTGGGGGTGGGGCGTTAGGTGGGTGCTCAGGGAAGACATCTACCAAGGGTTGGGGTTTGAATTGGGAGCTGAGTGAGGAGTCAGCCCTGTTAGGTCTGACTTACAGTGGCATGGCAGAGGGAAGAGGGTTTCAGGTAAGAAACACGGCAAGTGCAGAGGCCCTGAGGCATGCTTGGTGCAGTTGGAGCTGAATGAGTGAGGCTGGGCCCAGGCGGACACCGGTAGTGGAGGGGATGAGGTTGGAGAGGCGGGTGGGGGCTAGGTCACGGCTTTGAAGGCCATGTGAGAACTTTGAGACTGGCAAGGAGGCTTTGGAAGATTTTAGTTAAGAGGAGTAGTGGTGCTTTAACAAGCTGACTGTGGTCACCATGTGAAGGCTCTGAGGCTGGGGGCAGGAGCAGAAGCAGGGAGGCCAGCCAGGAGGCTGCCCCTCTGTTCAGTGCTTGTTGGCTGAGCCCTTTCTGTGTTGGCTGCCGGGGGTGAGGGGGCTGTGGAGAGGACCCGGCCTGGGCTGAAGAGTCAGGCAAGTGAACAGAGAAGCAGGAAAGGGCCACAGGGAAAGGGAGAGACAAAGCTGAGCAGAGAGGGTCATTCCCACAGCAAGGAAGAATCAGTGAGGGCCTCCTTGAGTAGGCGACCCCTGGCTGGCTTTCCGAAGGTAAATTTACTTTTTTGGGATTTGAGGGAAGGAGTGAGACTCCAGGCAGGAGACACAAAGGCCCTGAGCATGGGACAAAATTGTGAGAGAGTTAAAAGAGAGTAGACTGTGGAGTTGGAAGGCCTGGGTCCTACCGGTTCTCCCACCTATGGCTGCGTGACCTCGGGCTGTGTGCCCATCCTCTCTGTGCCTCGGTGTCTGCTCCTCTATAAGGTGGGTCTAATAATGATAGCAATGAGATAACTAGGGTAAAAGCACTTAGAACAGTGCCTGGCACAGAGCAAACCTGCACTAGATGGCAGTATTGTTGTTAATAGTTATGATTGAGCATCCAGCCAAGGAAGTTGGACTTTATCTGGGGCAGTGGGGATCCAGGAGAGGGAATTGAGCAGGGGAGGGGCATGATAGGATCCACGTGTTAGCAAGGACAGTGGCATTGGGGAGGCTCAGAGGCCCAGGGAGCTGTAAGAGGCCAAAAAGGCACTTGGCTGGCTGCAGGCTGGGCCGCCCTGAGCCGGGAGGGCAGGGGCATGGGGTCTTGGCCCAGGAGGTGCCCAGTGTGGATACTGGCTGATAGGATGCTGTCTGTGGCAGAGCGGAGACAGCAGCTCAGAGAGCAGAAGTGCTGAAGGACTTCTCCCGCTCCTCGTCCAGTGCCAGCAGCTTCGCCAGCGTCGTGGAGGAAACAGAGGGTGTGGACGGGGACGATACAGGCCTGGTGAGAGGCCCAGGGAGGGGAGGTGCCCCACAACGGCCTGAAAGGGGTGCTCTTTGGTCCCTGGAGATGCTCTGGGTGGAAGCATGAGGCTGGGTGTGGTTGAGTTGTGATCAAGGGACTCAGCCCAAAGGAGTAATGCAGACTGACCTTCTCTTACTCTTAAAGCCTTCCGTGGCTCCCCGGTACCCCCCACAACCCAATCTCTGAGGCCGTTGAAGATCTAGCCCCTCCCTCCCCACCCTCGTCTCTTACCACTTCAGCCATTCCGCCCTCCTTTGCAGTCCCCCAAACCAGCCAGGCTTACTCTGCTTCTGGGCCTTTGCACATGCCATTTCCTCTGTCTGTCCTCCTTCCCACTTTGTCTGACTGACTCGCATTCATCCTTCTCAATTCAGCCTCATGTCACCTCCTCCTGAAAGCCTGCCTTCCTGGTCCCAGGGTAGGTTAGGAGCCCCCTTTACACTCTCATAGACCCTGGGCTCTGTCCTTGGAACCTGTCTGTCATGCTTCACTCAACAGTCCTTTGGCGAGCGCTGTTCCTTGCCACGCCCCGTGCCAGCTGCTGCGTGGGCAGAGGGGACAGTGCAGACCAAGGCCCTGCCCTGTGGGGCTTGTACTAGTCTGGAATTGTACTAGTCTCTTCACAGCCTGTCTCTCCTCTCCTCTTCAAGCTCTCGGAGGGCTGGGACCTTTCCTGATTTCTCTCGGTGGCTTGGCTCACGAGAACATCGATGAATGTTTGCTGAATGAATGAATGGGAGCGCACGTGTGCGTGTGCGCGCGCGCCTGGGTCTGTGTCTGTTCCCACTCTGTCCTCCTCTGGTCCCCCCTGGGGCAGACATTGCTGGGCCCTCATCCTCTTTGCAGAGGGGCAAGGGTGGGGGGTTGTGGATTGCAGCGGCGAGGGGCTGGTGAGGAGGGGAGAGGGCAGCCAAGCCAGTGCCATGGCCAAGGGCTGACCTCCCTCTTTCTCTCCTCCACCATCCCCAGGAGAGTGTCTCATCCTCGGGGACGCCCCACAAGCGGGACTCCTTCATCTATAGCACGTGGCTGGAGGACAGTGTCAGCACCACAAGTGGGGGCAGCTCCCCAGGTACTGGCCAGGGCCAGCTTCCCCCACCACAAGCAGGGCCAGTCTTGTGGTGGGCAGGGGACAGGGCTGGGCACAGAGGGTCAAAAGCAGTTCTCAGACCCCAGGTGGTGGGTGTGTGATGGGACTGCCCCTGACATGGGGACAGTGGGCTGGTCATTCTCCAGCCTCGGGTGGTTGGTGGCTTGGAGGGCTGGATGATGCAGGAAGGGAGGGGGGTAAAGAAGGGAGTTAAGGGTGGGAGTCCCAGAGGGAGGGGCTCGGTGGGGTTGGGGAGCACTGGTGCCGACCGCCCATCCATGCCCCCCGTCTCCCTGGTGCCTCCCCGCGGCCAGTGAGGTGGCTCCCTCCTGCCTCCCTCCCCAGGCCCCTCTCGGTCACCCTACCCAGACGCCGGCAAGTCGGGGGACCCTGCATGTCCCGAGATCAAGATCCAGCTGGAAGCATCTGAACAGCACACGCCCCAGCTGGTACGCACAGCCACCAGGGGCCTGGCCACGGTGGGGACAGGTGGCCTGGAGCCTGGCCCTATGGGGAGCCCTACCTGGGAGGGAGATTGGCTGTTGGGGAGAGGCATCAAAGTGACCAGGGGTCCCCAGGGATGGGGGCTGGACCAAGGACCCCCCTTAATCCTGGAGGGCTGGGCTCGTCCAGCCTGGGCACAGCCAGTGACTTCTGCCTGTGTGTATCTTCCATGTCGTCTGTCCTGTCACCTGCATTGCCGCCATCTCTGTGCAGGGCTGTTAGCCAGGATGGCCCTCTGAAGGTGACACTGAGCAGGTCAGTACCAGCCCCCGGCTTCTGTCTGGTGGGGAGAGGGCGGGGGTGGGTCAGCTTCTCTCTCTTCCTCTGTCACCTCTCTTGGGTGAGAGCTATGTATCTAGGTTTGAGTCCTCTGCCACTCAGTTGCTAGGTGACCGCAGGCCTCAGTTTCCCTATCTGTACAATGGGGCTAATAAATGCTGCCTCACCTCTGCCCATGAGTTTCTGGGAGGATCTGATGGGAGCCTGAAAGGGACTTGGGAGTTGTTGGGAGGGAGGGGTCTAGGGGGTTCCCAGTGAGATGGAAAGACCCAGAGCCTGGAACTCCAAGGGTGGGCCCTTCCGCATCTGTCCCCCTGCTTCACGGTGCCTCCGTCTCCCTTACCCTGCAGAAGCACGAGGGGAAGATGCTGTGTCAAATCCAGGCAGACGGGACCTCTGCCCCCGAGGCCAGCACCAGCCTGTGGGCTGCCCCCGGCCTCCCCAGCCCTCCTCCTGGCCCACTGTCTGGGCTGTCTCTGCAGGGCGGAGCCATCCAGACCTGGGAGCGGGGAAGCTGCTGGCACTATCCCCACCCCCTGGGCTGGGGGGCCGGCTGGGGCAGGGAGTGGTCACTTGAAACAGGACTCCAGGCCTGGCCATCCATCACCCCTGGGTGGCCCTCTGGACTCAGGGGGAGTGAGCTGGAAGGGGGGATTGAGACATCTCAGTGCATACAGAGCCTACTGTGGAAGCCGTGGGGTGTGAGGTGTGGTAGAATGAGCACTGGACTGGGAGTCCTAAGTCCTAGCTTTTAATTTGGGTTCTGCTCTGTGACTATGGGCAAATCACTCTCCCTCTCTGGGCGCCTCTGCTATAAATGGACAAGATTATTTCAGAGGTCACTGAAGGCTGTGAGTCCATGCACCTGCCCCAGAATGGAGGATTGTCGTCCTAGAGACCTCCCATCACCCTACCCTGCTTCTTGGGGTTCCTGGGGCCCCCGGTGGGCCGAGGCTGTGCCCATTGCCCCTCCTGGACCCTCAGTCTCTACCGCAGATCTGCCGATGCCCTGTCCACTGCCTCCACGACAGACGAGTGACCCGCTTGTGGGGGAAGTGGGAGCTGCCTGGCTCCTCAGCCAGCACCCAGCTTAACCCCTGCCTTCCCATGCTCCTGGGCACGCCGGGCCGAGGGGTCTCAGCTGGCCTAGAGTTATGGGCCGCACCTTTGCGCCACCCTCACCCACCACGGAGGGGGCAGCCAGGCACAGCTGCTGTGAGTCCACATCCTTGTGTGCGTCTGTCCACACTTTTTAGGCGCCACGCCAAAGGCCAGCCTCCTGGCCCCAACACCCATTTTGGAAGCCCCCCATGGCCGTGTGTATGTCAGTAACAGTTGTACAAAATAAATTCTATTTATCGCTATTGTACCCCGAGTCGGGTGTGGCTTCATGTGACCCCGCCCCCCACCCGGATCAACCCGACAGATCTCAGTGGCACCGTGGTGGCGAGGGAGAGCCTATTCACCCCCCGAATCAGCAGCTGGGTCTGCGAGCACCTCCAGGGCCAAGCCGCAGGCTCCGTGACCACCAGCTCTGGCTTCCCCCCCATGGCCCTGCCCTTCCACCTTGCTCCCCTCTCCACAGCGGGGAGAACTGTGGCTTTGAAGGTCCAATCAGGCAGACCTAGATTGGAGTCCTGACACGGTCTCTTTAACTCTCTGGGTGACGCTGGGAAACTTACAAACGTCTCTGAGCCTCAGTTTCCACTTCTGTAAAACGGAAGCGATAGTACCTCTCCCAAGGGTTCGTCATGAGGATTCACTGAGCTGGAGCAGGTGGAACACCTAGCACAGCGTCTGGCACCCCGTGGGTGCTCAAGGATCGGCTTTCCTCTCTTTTCCTATGCCCAGTGAAGCTCAAGGGCTTCCCCTATGTGGCCACCTGGGGGCGCCAAGGGATTGCTTACCTGGAATGATGGGGGTGGGGAGATGGCGATGAATCTGTCCAGCTGCTGGAAGGAGCTCACAGTGCAGAGCGGTTACAATAAAGGGTGACGAATGCCCTGGCGGGGGTAGGGGGCGGGGACGAGCATGGGGTCCAGCCTGGCTAAGGGAAGAATGGGGAAGACTCCGGAGCAGCGGTGCCCGAGCATCCTGGAAAGGCTTAGGATAGTGTCCCTGGGGAGCGAGCTGCAGGTGCAAAGGTAGGGGGCGAGAGAGTGCTGCTTGCAGTCGGGAAGGGAGCCAGCAGTTCTGAATGATGGGAAGGGGGTGATGGGCAGGGAGGTGGGGCAGAGATGAGGCCAGAGGTCACGTGGCCTTGGGTGCCAGACCAAGGGGCTAAGGCTTTATGCTGAGGGCACTGGGGAGCCATGGAGGATGCGAAATAGCAGTAGAAAGAGAAGAGGGGGCTGCTGGTGGGGACTGGCTGGGCAATGTCAGCCCAAGGAGGGGCGGGCCCAGGAGGTCATTGCTGGGTGCGGAGGGTAACCAGGACAGTGGGCAGGGAGGACCCGAGGAGCCTTGGGGCGGGGGAGGCGGGGGTTCCTGGCCTGAGTGTTGGGTGAATGGAAGGGTATCCTCTGAGGTAGGAGCACAGGAGGAAGAGCAGGTTGGGGGATTTGGGGTCTGGGGGCGCGGGCACAGAATTGGGTTCCAGCCTTGGCCTCGCCCCCTCCCCACCACAGCTCCCATGCCCTCCCCAGGATGTTGGGTGCACCCCAGGGGCTTTCCCGACAGGGCCCTGCTGTGACACTCAGATGTCTGGGGCCACCCAGGGGTGGTGACTCACATCCACTCCCCAGCCCCGCCCACCTGGGTTTGGCCCTGGGCAACCCTGGGCTCAGTGGGTCCCCTGGTAACCCCCCTCCCCTCCTCTGCCTCAGCCCTGTTCTCTAACCCCTCCCAGGCCCTGGCTCTTCTCCACTCTCTGCCCCAGTCTCTTACCTTGTCTCCTCCCAGCCCACCACCAAGGGCCAGTAGCCCCGCTTCAGCACCGAGATGAAGAGCTTAGCTCTGAGTCTGTTCACCTCCCGGCTCTGTGACTTTGGGCACGTGAATTTGGCTCTCTGGGCCTCCGGGTCTTCATCTGTGCAATGGGAATGCTAACAGTCCTGCCCTTGGTACCCTGAGGTGAGGATTCAATAAGGTGATACCTCAGAAAGTTCTTGGTGCTGCCCTAGCACACAGTGGGCTCAGAAAATTGTGTGTGTTGTGTGTGGGGACATGCAGCTAGCCATTAACGAGGGCCATCTCCGTGACCCACAACAGAGGCTGTGGAGTCTCTCTGAGTGGGAGATGAAGCAGCTGGCACGGAGCCCGGCACAGGTGTCTGCATACGAGGCGCTGGGAACGTACAGTTATGAGTTGCTTCCCTGAACCTCAGCTTCCTGGGCTTTACCGGGGTTCACGATCCTTGTATAAAAGAAGTGGGGCACCCCTGCTTGCATCCCTTTATGATGTGCCCCACCCCACAGCTCCGGCCCGCAGCTGAGCTGGGGCGGAAGCAGGGGGGTCGGCCTGATGAGCAGAACCTGCCTTTGCCCCTCGGCCTGCCCGGGTTGTGGCAGCGCCCCCGTCAGCGGGAAGGGCCGGCCTCTGGGCTGGGTTTCAGCCTGGGCCCCCGCCCCACCCCTCCAGGCTCCAAGGTGGGGCTGGGGGAGGCGGAGGACGAATCTGGCCTCTGGGATCAAAGCGTCCAGCGCTGTTTCTCTTGTGCCCGCGCCAGCTCTGTGCTCGTCCTGGGTTCTGAGGTGGGGAGGGCGAGCCAGGACACTGACCCGAGGCTGAAATTAGGGCTTGGGCGGGGGGCGCCAGGCTCCGGGAAGCACAGGACGCTGCTTAGAAATAACTCTGGTGGTGGAAACGGCAGCCAAAGGTTTCTCTGGACGCAGGAGGCAAGAGGCCTCCATGGAGGGACTTGGGCGCCTGGCTGACCCGACAGCCACGGCTCCCCTGCCTCAGAGCTGGGACCTTTCTCTCCAGGTCTCTGTTTCCTCACCTATAAAATGGAGGCAAAGCCCTACCTGTTGCTGTCAGGCCAAGAAGCTGTCATGGCCTCTAATGGATGTGGCATAGACCCCATGCCCAATAGGAGGGGTCCTCCCCGTCCCCCAGCAGCTGGGGCATCCCTGGACATCCACGGCTAACTCTGGGGCAACGTTGCCAAAGAGCCGGCCGCAGGCCCAGGCCCGCCCAGTGCCAGGGGACTGGGACCTGGACATTCTCTGCTGCTCAGGCCACAGGGGGTACTTAACCAGGGACCCTGGAATGTGGAGGTCCCTCCCTCCTTCCCTGTATCCGCCCTGCCAAGGGGACAGTCAGGGACGGAGCCTCCTGAAATAACCAGATCTGGTTAGCAAGGCTAATTTTAAAAGCCACTCTGGCTGCCCCATAGGCCCTTCTGGGAAGCCATGAATGTCCCTGTGTTTGCCCCGGGGAGGCAGGGTGAGGGGAGAGCAGAGGGGCTGGGAGGACTCCCACCCCTGACTGCCAGTGCCGGAGACCCCAAGCTGCCTCCCAAGGCCTGCCCATCCAGGGCGCAGAGCCCTGGCCCAGTACAGGGGCTCAGGGGCCCAGCCTCTGCCCTGATCCACTCAGAATGAACCCTGGTGGGCTCTCAGGATCCTCCACCGTCTGCACTGGTCTCCCTGAAGCAGTTCTGGGCAGGGAGCCTTAAGCTCTCTGTCTGTCTCTGTCTTGGCTATCTCCCACAGTCTCCATCTGCTTACTCTTTATGTCCCTTTATCTCTGTGTCTCTGCCTCTCTCTGTCTCTGACACTCGAGGTCCCTCTCTGCAGCTGTGACTTTATCCCCCTCTCGCTGGGTCCATCATGCAGGAGGCCCCCACAGCCTTCTGACAGTCTGTAGGCTGGACTGTGCACTCCAGGTAAGGGGTAAGTGTCCACCTGGGAGCTGGGGCTGCAGGTGGGTCCTGGTGGGACCCCTAGAGTAGTCCTGGGGACCGACAGGAGCTGTAACTGGGCAGGCAGGGGCTCTGTCATGGCCTGGGCCATCCATCCAGGCCAGGTGCGAGCAGAAGAATTGAGCTCCAGGGGTAGGGTGGCCAGATTTAGCAAGCAGAAACACACAGAGCCCAGTTAAACTTGAATTTCAGATAAACAAGGGATGATTTTTAGTTTAGTATACCTCATGCAATATTTGGGACATACTTAAACTAAACATCATCCCTTGTTTATCTGAAATTCAAGTTTGACTGGACATCCTATGTTTTATCTGGCAGCCCTATCGGGGAGGCCCTAAGAATGAGAGGAGAAATTTCTTAGGAGCAGCAGGTTCTATAGACCGAGGGAGCCCCCGCCTGGCGGGGATGTCACAGCCACGCCTGGGGGAAATCCCTGTCTGATGTGGGAGGAACAGCTCCTGCCCACAGGGAGCTTTCAGTTTTCTGGGGTGGGGCCAGTCCTCGGGAGCTTGGCTGGCGGGGTGCGGTGCACGTGATACGCAGACACCAGTTACCTCCTCAGGGGAACCATAGACATCAGAAGGGAGGGTCTCTCCTGAGCCCCGGTGCCTCACCCAGGGCCTGGCACACAGTAGGGGCTTCATAAATATTTGTTGAATGAATGAAGAATTCTCCCAACCCATGCCCACAGCAGTGGGGTGGGCCTGGCCAGCAGGGGCTCCAGCACCCTACCTGCCCCTCCCAAGCTCCTTGGATCCAACGGGGGTGTGCACTGCCCTCACCCCAGGGGCTCCCCAAAGTGAGCTGTGGAGGGGAGGAGCAGGGCAGAGGGCACAGAGAGATGATGCCAGCTTTTCTCCTACCCCACCCTCACCCCAGACCCCAGTCCCAACTCGGAGTCCAGCCTGGGCAAGCATGCAGGTCGGGGCTGGGAACTAGGGCAGGGTGACCTCTGGCTTCCGGCATTGGGGGCTTTTGGGGACTAAGGTAGGGGAGCAGGCCAAAGAGGTGCTGATCAGTGCTCCTTAGGGGGACATTTGGACAGTTGGGAGATCCCTGGGACCCAGAAACTTGAGGACACTTGTTTCTGGGGAGGTAAGATTTGGATCTTTTCCTGAAGCGCATTGATCTCAGGGGTCTTCCTGGAGCGGCCAACTAGGGAGAGGCCTGTGGTTCTCCCACACCTCCCCCAAGACAGAGTCCCTTAAACAGCCTTTTTGTTCATTCACTCATACATTCATTCATTTATTCACTGGCCGATCCCTCCCTTAATGCCTCCATTCGCTGGGATGACCCGGCTCCAGGCCAGGTGATAAAGGACTGCAGCATCTCTTCTGGTCTCAGTAGGAACATACCTGTTCCAGTGCTGGCCCTGCCACTGGCTCCCCGTGTGACCTTGGGCAAGTCACTGACCACTTTGAACCTCAGTTTCCCCATCCCTACAATGGGGATAACGGTAGCAGCTCCCTCCCTGGCTACTGTGAAGGGTATGAGATGATGCCAGCCCTCGGTGCGAGAGCTTCAGAGGGGGATCCACCGTGATTATTGTTGTTATTATTATTATCAGTATCATTTTTTAAAATTTTATTTATTTTTGGCTGCGTTGGGTCCTCGTTGCTGTGCGCGGGCTTCCTCTAGTTGCGGCGAGCGGGGGCTACTCTTCTTTGCGGTGCGGAGGCTTCTCATTGTGGTGGCTTCTCTTGTTGCGGAGCACGGGCTCTAGATGCACAGGCTTCAGTAGTCGTGGCTCGCGGGCTCAGTAGTTGTGGCTCTTGGGCTCTAGAGTGCAGGCTCAGTAGTTGTGGAGCACGGGCTTTGTTGCTCCGTGGCATGTGAGATCTTCCCGGACCAGGGCTCGAACCCGTGTCCCCTGCACTGGCAGGTGGAGTCTTAACCACTGCGCTACCAGGAAAGCCCCATATTATCGGTATCATTTTGAGGCCCCTGTGGGTTGGGCAGGGAGTGGCTGGCCCCAAGGCCCGGGCCCCATGGCCAGTGTCACACTGAGCCATGCCGACAGGCCCGCTTCCTCTCGGGGCTTCAACCATCTTGGACCCCATCCCTTTTTTTCAAGGCATGTCAGCTCCTTCAAGGTGCCTCTGGCTTCTAGATCAGCAAGAAATCCTTCAGAGAAAAGTTAGAGTTGGGGACAGAGCTTGGAGTGGCCATCCGGTGGCAGGGCTTGGGCTGCAGTGTGAGCTGGAGCTAGTCCCTCCTGCTCGGGCCTGGTTTCCCCAGTTGTACAGTGAGGGGGTGGGGCTGGACGTCCTGCCATGGCCTGGACGGGGCCCTCTGTGTGTCATCCTGTTAGTAACGGGTTAGCTCCGAGCCCATAATCACATCTGCCCTGGGAAGAACTAACAGCGACTCTGTAAATTGAGCTCTAATTGCGGCTTTTAGTGGAGTCAGCTGCTCCCCCATTCCTCCCCCCTCCCCCCCGGCCCTGCCCACTGCTCTGAATCAGCGAGGTTGTCCCGGCCTGCCCTGCCAGACCCAGGAATCCCCCAGGATTGTTCTGGCTCCCACTGAGCCAGCGATGGGTCAGGGACTAATGTCCTTCCAGGACCTACTGTGCACGAGGCTCTGAGCCAGGTGCTTTCCATGCAGTGGACTCCAGGTCATGTGACTACAGCTCTGGGAGGCAGGGGCTACTGGGCCTGTTTTTGCGGAAGGGGAAACTGAGGCACAGGGCAGAAAAGTCACTTGCCCCAGGCCACTCAGCTAGGATGTGGCAGAGTCTGGATATAAATCTAGATCCGGCTGATTCCCAGGCTTTGTTCCCGGCCTGAGGCGGAGGAGACACACCCCACCCCACCCAGGGGCTCCGAGCCCCCCAGCTGATGCACCTTCCCCGCTGGCGTTTGCTGACAAGGTCAGAGGCAGCTCCCCTCCTCAGGCGGGGCGCAGGCCTATGGTTTCCCTGTTTGTTCTGGAGGTCCCAGCCGCTACCCCGAGGAGACAGCTAGTGGTTCCCAGGCCACAGCCCCTCGGGCGGAGCCAGACCGCGACTGGCCGGCCTGGGAACACTGCCCGCCAGCCCCACTGGGCTCCACCAGGCCCTGGCGCTGGGTGGTCTGGGCAGGGGCCGGGGAGGGCCTCGATCCTGGCCACGGGGCAGGAGCCACAACTGGTGCCAGACTCGGGGCTGCCCTGCCAGAGACCTGGAAGGGTCCTGAGGCCGGGGATGGCTAAACTGGGGCAAACACTGCCCTGGTGGGGAGCCCAGGAGGGAAGGCCCCGGGCCCCAGCGCTCTGAGGACCTCAGGAGAAACATCCACCCGCTTCAGGACTGTCATTGTTGGGTGGCTGCAACTCAACCACTGAATTGGTTCAGACAGGAGCCCTCCTTAGAGGCTGGTGGAGAAGCCAGGGTTGGCAGGCAGAAGACCTAGCGTCCAGCCCTGCCCTCCTCTGGACCTCAGTTTCTCCATCTGTACAATGGGCAGGGGTCAGCGCTCCCTGCTTGACCAGGGCTCCACCAGCTGGGCAGGCTGTGGTTGTGGGGTGGGCAGCCCAGGCTGGAAGGATCTCAGTTGTTCCCAAAGTCATTTTCAGGGGCTTCTTCTTGCCCCTGCCCCCAAGTCTTACAACCCCCGCCCACACCTCTGACACAGCCCCCTCTGTTCCCCTCTCCCAGGTGACTGCCTGATGGGAGTGGAAAGAGCTCTCATGGGTTTTGGAGTCTGACAGAGCCCAGTTCAAATCCTGGCCACTGGCTCTCTGTGATCTTGGGCACGTTTCATCCTCTCCCTCCCCCATAGCTTTAAATGCCATTGTGACGCTCATCCTTCTATCTCCGGCCTGGGCTCCTCGCCTGAACTCCAGACTCTTTCCCAACTACCTACCAGCATGTCCACTCCAAAGTCCAATGGGCATCTCCAAGCTAACGTGATCCAAACCAACTCTCTATTTTCTCCCCAAATCTGCTCCCCCATATGCATAAATGGCATTCCACCAAGGTGCTCAGACCCCAAACTGAAGGGGCATCCCTGCTTCTGCTGTTTCCTCTGCTCTCTGCATTCAGCCCGTCAGCAAGCCCGGCTGGCTTTAATTCCCAAACGTGTCTGGGATGAAGCCCCTTCCCAACACACTTAGCTGGTCCAAGCCATCACCACCTCCACCCACAGCAACAGAAAGGCCTCCAGACTGCCCTCCGGCATCTGTCCCTGGCGTTGCTGATCCCTGCATGGCAGCCAGAGCAATCTTTCCATAAGCTGGATTGTGTCGCTCCCTGCGCCTAACCTTCCCGTGTGACAGAAGAAGATGCAGGTGCCTATCGTGCCCCACGCGACACAGCTCCTGTCCGCCACTCCCACCTCATCCCATCCACCGTCTCCCCTTTCTCTGGGCTCCAGCCACATTGGTTATTTCTGTCCCTCAAACATATTAAGAGTATTCCTGCCCCAGGGTCTTTGCACTTGCTTTATCCTACTTGGAATAATCTTTTCTCCAGCTCTTTGAAAGACCACCTTCTTACCGACTGGGTCTCAAACCAAGTGTCACCTCCTCAGACAAGTCCTCCCTGCCCACCAGCTACAGCAGGGCCCCCAGTCACTCTCCGGACCTTGGTTTTCTTATTTGTAAAATGGGGCCAGTGCCAGTGCCCTACCTAAGAGGGTGGAGAGAGATGGCTGGCGGGGAGGGGGTGCTGAGATGCCAGTGTGAGGCAGGCACGGGGCTCCTGTGTCCTTCTCTCTCACTGGCACCCACAGTCCCAAGGCATGGCTGACCCTGAGCTAGCTGGACCCAGGGTCGGGAGACGGGGAGAACCCTTTGCCAGAGGTGGAAGCTGGGCTCCTCTGCCCATTTTACTGTGTGACTTCAACTTGGTCTCTGACCCTCTCTGGGCTACCTTCCTCCCTGGCCTGCAGAAGCCAGCTCCAGCCCTGAGCTTTGTCTGGGTGACAATGGAAAGAGGCCTGTCCCCAGGAGATCCCTCAGGAGTGGAGGGATCAGGGCAAAAGGCCCATCCAGCACTGAATCTTGCCTTGAGGTTGGATGTCAGGACAGCACCTGTTCATACCCTGAGAACAGGCAGCAGCTGCTCAGGCCTTAGCCCTGGAAGGGCTCTGGGAGAAGAGGGAATGGTCACACCTTGAGCCTGTCCATATCCTGCCCCAGAGCCCTCTTCTCATCCTGACCCAGCCCCCATCCTCAGGGCACAGCCTCTTAGCCGCCACTGTTCCCCAACCGGGTCACCTGAGTGGGCAGGAGGCTGATTAAAGGGCCCTCAGCCAGAGTGTTCAAGCCCAGGCTGACCTCAGAGACCCTGGGGCCACCCGCCCTGGCCTGGGCAGGGGGAGGGAGGAGGAGGGAGGGGAGGGAGGGGGAGGCAGGGGGAGGCAGGGGGAGGCAGGGAGAGGCAGGGGGAGGCAGGGGCTCTGCCTGAGGCTGCTGGGCACTCCCCACCGGGACAAAGGCACAGGCCCAAGAGGTCAGGATCTCCTGGCTGACGCCGGCAGCCCTGCTCCCTCGAACCTTTGCAGAGTTACAATCCTGACTCCTGCTTTCTGCTGCTCATCCGGCCCGGTGCGCGGTCGCACTGCCTGCCTTCACGTCCTTCTCATCTCCTGTTAGTTGTGGGACTTCACAGAAGTTATCAGATTTCTCTCTGCTTCCTTTTCCTCATCTGTAAACCAGAGACAGTAACAGTCCCTGCCCTTGGAGAGTGGTTGGGCGGATAAATGAGTTAAGTGCTCTGTGAAGCACTAGGAAGGATGCTGGCACTCAGGGAGCACCGTGGAAATGTCCACGGCTGTGCCTATAGCCAGTGTTTCCAACACCTCAGCGACTCTAAGCCTCGGTTCCAGTGGGCAGGAGGGAGAGTCAGCACTGGCCGGTGGCAGCCCCATGCCCCGCCTGCCCCTGCTGGGCTGGTGGGTCATGTGCGTGCCCCCCATCCTGAGGTTGCGGGCAGATGGCTGAGGAGCCGGAAAAGAGCCTGGAGCCATGATCAAGGCAGCCTCACAAGGAGGCCCCAGGAAGCCACACAGGAACTCGGAAGCCCAAATCCTCTTCTGAGAACTTAATCCCCCACCCCACCCCCAGATCGGCTGGTACTAGATCTTGGTGGGAGGTCTCAGGGTTAGCCACCAGGGCTAATTATAAACGCTGCTGCTTTGGGGATCTCACTACCTGATCGAAGGGCTTCTGTGGCTGTTGGGGCTGGGGTTGTTTTCCTTGGAGAGATTAGCGCCTCGGAGGGCCTTGGAGGAGGTGGACTGGGGGTCAGGCAGACCTGGGTTCAACTTGCAGCTGTCACTAACAAGCCATGGAACAGGTCCCTGTGCCCTGCCAAGCCTCAACTTTCTAATCTGTAAAATGGGGATGATATTGTCCAGCTCACAGGATGGTGGTGGGGTATGTGGATGTGTCTAGCATCTGGGGATGCTACTAACCATCCTACAACTTCACTGCCATGTCTTGGGTGCTCAGTAGGGTGTGCGATGCCTTGTAGGTCCCCTGCTCCCTCCTGCCTTCAATCTCAGAGCAGTAAGTTTGCTGACAATCTATCCACTTACATGCTGGTCCAGTCTCCTTCTTCACAAATAGGACTGAGACTCTCAGGCACAGGTTTGGGGACTGCCTCCTCCTCCCCACCTCCATGACCCCAGCTTCCCTTGCTTGGCCTTTTGCAGCAGACTCCTTGTTGGTTTCCCAGCCTCTAATTCTTCTCAGAGCTGGCAGCCAAGATGATCTTTCAAAAATGATGCTCACGCCCCAGCTCCAGAATCTTCTATGGCTCCCCAGGGTCTTCAAAGTCAACCCCTGGCTTCTTGGAATGGCATTTGAGGCCCTCCTGCCCATCTTTCCCACAACATTTCCTCTGAATTCCCCTCTGTAGCCTCATGCCTGCCTCAGTCCCCTTTGCCTTGTCAAGCCCCAGGTCATTCTTTGCCTTCTGTCTCTGTGCCCACCCCACTTGTGCCCCCAGCTGGTTAGGTGCCCCTTCCATGCCCCCACAGTTCCTTGCCTCCCCACCGCCCTCGAATTCCCTCTGGTGGTCTCTACCATGAGACATGAACTTCCTGAGGATAGAGTCTTGGGCCTGTTCGCAGTTGTCTCCCAGGCGTGGCCCAGGCTATGGCCGAGAAAAAGGCAGGGGCCACAAGCTCAGTTTCCACAACGACCAGACAAGTAACACCAGTCCAGAGGGGCTTTGCATAAGGGTACAGGGAACCCTGGGGACTGAGGCAAACAGGAGAGGTGCCCCCAAGATGGACAGCCGTCTCTCAGCTCCAGCTGACTACTGCCCTGCAGAAATGTGGGGCAGTGCCAGCACACCTTCCAATTTTTCAAAAAAAGCCAGAAATTCAAATCTTTTGTGCAAGTTCCCAATGTTCTGAAACACTGTGAGGATACTCAGTGACGTCTGGGGAGCATGTGAGTTGGAAGGTGCCCTGAGCGTAAGTGAAGCTGAGACAAGACAACCCAAGCTTCCTACACCCCTTCCTTTCTGTGGAGCAAAGGTGCTCACTGTTGAGTGGGGTGGGGGGCAGTGATTGCGTCCCCTAGAAATCTAGTGAGGAGGGGCTGGGCATGTTGCTAACCATCCTGCAATGCACAGGACAGTCCTCACAACAGAGAAGCACCCAGCCCCAAGTGCCGGTAGTGCCGTAGTTGAGAACCTGCTAGAGTTGTTGGTGGGAAACAGCCACTCAACTGAAGACTACATTTCCCAGCCTCCTTTGCGTTTGATGGGATCATGTGACTAGTTCTCACCAATGCACCGTGAGTAGAAGGGACATATGTTACTTCCAGGAAGAAGTGGTTAAAAAGTGGGTCCCTCCCACCCCCCTCATTGGTGAGCTGGTCAGATAGACGTTCTGGTTAGATAGAACATCTGGAACTTAGAGGACAGCAAAGCCACATAGTGGAAAGAACCTGGGTCCCAGGCACCTGACCAGAGGCACCACCAGATGTTTGAGATAAATAAACTCTTATTGTGTTAAGTTCTAGATTTCTCTTTAGCAGAAGACAGGGTTATCTGGATGACTAGATGAGGATTTGTCAGCTTGGCTTCAGTCTCCCTCCCTGAGAAAGCATCTTACTGTCACCCTTAGCTTCTAGTTCTGCGGGTGGATGGGTGGAGCTGGGACCTCTGCCTGGACCCCTGGCCTGGATTAGGACTCAGAGCCACCAACAGTTAGACTAAAGGGGTGATGAGTGACGTGAAGGTGTGGGGTCCAGCCTGGGTGAGGGAGGCATGGGGGAAGACTCTGGAGCAGTGGCGCCTGAGCAGCCTTGATTATCCTTGAAGCGGACATCAGCCCACAGCCTGGACTCCCGGCAGGAGGAGCTCCTTGTTTCTCATGGGATCCTAAAGGCTCAGCATGTGTTCAGCATGGTGCTGGGACCGTACATTCAGATGCAGGAATGGAACGTCAGCGAAGTTAAAGGACTCTCCTGAGCTCGTGGAAACGAGAGAGTGATGGAGCAGAGACAGGAACCCCTATCTCTCTGACTCACAGCCCATGCTTTTGAACCCCATCCCAAAGTTTAACAGATATGATGGTGCTTTGTTAGTATCCTTTGAGCATTTACTGTTCTAGCACATGCTTGGGAGCTTTGTCTCAGCCCTTCCAGGGGCCAGTTGGAAGAGCCAGGGTGTTCCTTTTCCTGGGAGCAGCCCTCAGCCAATGAGGGATTAGAGCTGGAGAATAAATACCCCAGCTCCCTCGCCCCACAGTGGTATAACTCTGAGATACATCTTCTACACAGTCTCCTGGAGGCCCACAGTGGGACTGAGCCCTAGTTGTCCAGAATGGTAACCTGCTTAATAACATATCCTTCCCTTTCCATGCTGACTTCCCCACTCTGCCTGGTGCTTTCTGGGTTCCTTTTATAAACTAGTTGTACTCAGGTCCTTGTCTCAGAGTCTGCCTCTGGAAAATCCAACCTAAGACACAAAGGATGGTTTGCATACCCCAGAGACGTGTAAATTGATTTTGGGTGGTACTGGCGAACTTTTTTAAAATTTGTTTTTGGCTGTGTTGGGTCTTTGTTGCTGCACATGGGCTTTCTCTAGTTGTGGCGAGCAGGGGCTACTCTTTGTTGCGGTGCAAAGGCTTGCTCATTGCAGTGGCTTCTCTTGTTGCAGAGCACAGGCTCTAGGCATGCAGGCTTCAGTAGTTGTGGCGCACAGGATTAGTTGCCCCACGACATGTGGGATCTTCCCGGACCAGGGCTCGAACCTGTGTCCCCTGCATTGACAGGCAGATTCTTAACCACTGTGCCACCAGGGAAGTCCCTGGTGAACTTTTAAAAACAGACTGCTTAAATGTGAATTTAAAGACGTGTTTAGGGGGACTCCCCTGCTGGTCCAGGGGGTAAACACTCCGTGCTCCCAGTGCAGGGGATGTGGGTTTGAGCCCTGGTCAGGGAACTAGATCCTGCATGTATGCCGCAACTAAGAGTTTACACGCCCCAACTAAGAAGTCCGCATGCCGCAACTAAGGATCCTGCATGCCACCAACTAAGACCTGGTGCAGCCAAAATAAATTTAAAAAAAGAAAGGAAGAAGTGTTTAGGAAATGATAGTACAGAGATATGCCAAAAATTATGAAGCTGGTATGAGAATAACAAATGAAAATGCTGTAATGTACAGTTGAAGATGAGGTCTCTGTCCTGGCGAGAATGTAGGCATGTAGTTTAATTTGTTAACCCAGCATCAGCTCGGCTGTGCTTCCCTTTTTAACAGGACTGCTAGGAAACTCAAAGAGAAATCTGCTCAGCTGCATTTTCTTTCTTGAAGGATGTCTGCTTCTGACATACAATTTCTCATCTTTCCAAGTTCATATTTAACTGGCCCGTTATGAGTCATTAGGACTGGCTGCCTCAGAGCCTGGTTGGCAGGAGGTTGGAAATGCATTATAAAGAAATAAAGCGTGTCGTTAAGTATGGGAACTTTGTAATCAAATTCCAGCTCCACAACTTGAGGGACCTTGGGCACTCACATCCCCTCCTGCACCCTTGGCTTCATCATCGAGAAATGTGGATGATGGAGGCCTACTTCCTAGTGAGGATTAAATGAACTGAATGCATACAAGCATCAAGCACAGAGATTAGCAGATGGTAAATGATCAATATTAATTGTTAGGATTAGTATCATTATTGGGACTTTGATTCTAATTGAGGAGAGAGGAGCAAGCTTGGGCAACTCTGTATACCCCCAATATCAGGTGTAATCTTGAGTCTGGTACCTGGGCTTGACAATCAGGAATGGAAAAATCACAATCATCTAGGCTGAAGCTCTGTGAGGGCAACCACTAAATTCTTAGGACCTAGTACGGTGCCTGGCTCATACTCAATGCTTATTGACTGAATGAATGGAGGAACAGCTACAATGGGCCAGGGTGGGCAGTTGTTTGTGAGCGCCACGCAGCAAGGGTGTCCCAGGGCCCTTGACGGCCTTCCTGCCATGGGTTTCAGGGCACAGAGGCAGTCTTCTTTAATCCTCATGGCAACCCCAGAGTGGACTGTCTCCCATTTTACAGATAAGGAAATGGAGAGGCAGAGACACAAAGGACTTTGTCCAAAGTCGCCCAGGTAATGAGCGGTGGAGTCCCCAGGTCAGCAGGAGACCCTTTTCTCCCTGTCCAACCCCACCTGTGCTCCAGGGCCCTGAGTCCAGTTCTTCCCAGAGAAATGATCTTATTTCAGTCTCTTCCTCACTGACCACAAAGACTCAGTCCTGTCCTCAGAAATATTTGGAAAGTTTTATTTAAATGTTTTGTGTTCCCTTTTAACCAACATCAAAAAGAGAAAAATTTTTGGCTGCTCCAAACAGGAGAGTCACTTCAGAGAGGAGCTGGCATGTGTGTTCAGAGCTGGGAAATGTCTGCTCTGCCAGGCTGCCCTTCCCAGCCTGGGCCACCCTGGGCTGGATGGCCAGTCCCAGGAGCTGACTTCCCGGGAGCCCCAGGCGGCCTTGGAATGAGTGAGTGAGCAAACCCCCATCCTGAGGAGAAGGACTTGGTCTCCCCTGCAGTTAGGACTGGGCTTGGGGACAGGGACATGAGCCTGGTGGGGCCTGGTGGGTTCCAGAGGGAAGGAGAGGGGAGTGGGAGGATCAGATCCGGAATGTTCTGTAGAAGCTCCAAGGCCTCTGGGTCTGGAGAAACACGTCTGCTAGAAAAATAAGATGCTTTGAGAAGTTCTGCAGTCCATGCTCTCTGCCTGTCCAAGAGAAACCTACCCTGTTGGCCAAAGGGGCAGCGGGTGGGGGCAGAGGCTGGAGGTCAGCAACTGGTGGAGATTTCCAGCGGGGAGCGAGGTGGGCAGCAGGCAGACTTTGGTTTCCTGGGTCCCCTTTCTGGCAGCTGCAGAGGCTGTGGAGGCCTCTGCCTCCCGCCCCTTGAGGTGTGGGCTGCCGGGGGTGGGCAGCACTTGGAGAAGGAGGCCAGCCATCTGTCGTGGGCTGGTAGATGCCCAGGCCCTGGGCCCTCAGAACAGGATGGCCAGGGGGAGCAGGGCCAGCAGGAACAGCAGAGGGCCTGGCGAGGGGCTGCCTGACAAGCTGGCGGAGGCACAGTGGTCGTGGTTGGCACCGATGCAGGCTGCGTAAGCCATCACGTGGGGGATGTAGTTCTGCTCGTGGACGCCGTGCAGCAGGTGTGCCATGGGGCCCTTGGCGAAGACGGCTACGTCCTCCCCGCCATGGGTCTCGTGGCGCAGGGGCACGGCAGACTGTGCCTGGTAGTTGTTGTGAGCTGCGGGCCAGAAGAAACACTTGCTGAGAGCCTAGCAGGGGCCTGGCACTATGCAGTAGCTTCCCCGTGCCCCTTCCAGGTTGGCCTGAATGCCCCCATTTTATAGAAGAGGAAACTGAGGCTCACTGGAGGGAAGTCATTTCGCACCAGGCCACAGGATTTGGGCCTGAGTCTGTTCTGACACAGAAGCCTGCACTCTCAACCCCCAGACCTCATCCGGGCCGTCTGGATTAGAAGGGAAGAGTCAACCCAGGAGAGCCTCTTACCGTTGGCTGTGCCATTAGGCCCCCAGGGACCCCTGGGGACATCATGAACAAACATCCAACAATATGGAATTGGATAAGCAGACTGGGAAGACTCACACACTGGAATATTATACAGCCAGTAAAAACGACAGTGTAACATAGCAAGTACCTACACATGCCAGGCACCACGCTAAGCTCATCAGATCTATCTAGTCCTTCAGACAAACTTAGGAGGTAGATATGGAGGAAACAGAAGCTGAG
Organism: Phocoena sinus; assembly: GCF_008692025.1. Taxonomy (NCBI): domain Eukaryota; kingdom Metazoa; phylum Chordata; class Mammalia; order Artiodactyla; family Phocoenidae; genus Phocoena; species Phocoena sinus. Next base: position 16,744,560 of record NC_045763.1, on the reverse strand, counting down.
GAAGGTGAAGTTATTTGCCCAAGGTCACAGAGCTGCTAGATTTTAGGAGGGATTCAAATTAAGGTTGTTCTGACTCAAGTCCTGGCTATCCTGAGACACCCCCCCGAGCCTTAACCACAGGACTACACTGTTTCCAAGCTCATCCCTAAGAGGGTGCCCTGTCCCCTCCCGGCTCTGGGCCTTGCAGTCTTACCGTAGTCCACCATGGAGACATTCTCTCGCTCACCGCCTACCACCTTGTAGCCAGGCCCGTTGCCGTACAGGATGGCAGTGAAAGGCTTCTTGTCTGTGTCACTCACCATGGGGGCCAGACCTGCACAGGGAGGCACTGGTCCAGGGGTCATGTTGGAGTACAGTCCCCAGCCCCCAGCTTGGCAACCCCTGGGTCCCCTTTCAAGGAAGTCGCCTTCCAAACCCAATTTATTTCCAACCAGCCACCCTTCAGTTTTCACCGTGCCCACATCCTCCCATCTGTTGGTCTGTCCTTCCATCCTTCCATCCATCCTCTCCTCTCCCCTGTCCATTAATCCATCCTCCCTCTCATTTTTCTACCCATCCATCATCCAGGTGGCCACCCATACACCCACCCAGGCATCACTTCACTCCATCCCCCATCCTGTGTTCCCCCACCTGTCAGTGACTATTCCTCCCTGCCCAATTCTGAGTCTCACACGTGCCAGGCCCTGGGCTTGCCAGGTCTCCCACCCCACTCCTGCTCCCAGAGGGCAGACCCTGGGAGTGCCCAGTGCCCACCCCAATGGAGGCCCACCTACCAAAAATAGAGTTGCCACGGGGTGTGTACCCGCCAAAGGTAAAGACGTGGGAGTGGTCAGCGGTGACAACGGTCAGCGTGTCTTCCACGGAGGTCATGGTGCCTGCCTGCCCGATTGCCCGGTCCATCTCCACCACCTCGTGCAGTGCCTGCTTGGCTTTGCCCTCATGGTGCCCGTGGTCAATCCTTCCCCCTTGGGACACCAAGGCAAAGGCCTCCAGTGAGGGGGCGGGGAAGGAGATCTGACCCCCAATCCCCATCCCGTGATGGCCAGGGGACTCCCCTGGGCCAGGCACCACACGAGGCACTTGACACAGCCATTCGACCTTCACAGCACCTCAGAAGGCGAGTTGTTGGACCACAGGCCCACCCGTGGAGAGTGCAAAGCCAGGGTTTAAAGCAGCTCCACCACCCCACTTGGCTCCCAACACTGCTTCTTCAGCTTCTCGGTGTCCCTGAAGACCTTGGAGAGGTAGGGAAGGGACCCAACATGCCTGAATGGCTACTAGGTGCCAGGCGTCATAAGCTGATGTCTTGTTTCCCTTTCACAACAACCATGGGCAGAGATGGGTACGATTAGCCCCGCTTACAGATGGAGCAGCTGAGGCCGGGAGTGGGAAGTGACGTGTCCAAGGTGGGATCTGCTAGGATTTGAATTCAGGTGTGACTCGCTGTAAAGCCCTGTTTTTCCATCTCCGCTTTGAATACATCCCCTCCCAGGGTAAAGCACGCTCCTAAAGGGGAAAAACCCTCCATGCCTGGGCAGTGCCTACGGCAGCCTTCCATAAAGGCCCGGGGAAGCCTGCACCTCGTGCCACCTCCCCAGATGAGCACAGGAGGCCTGGCGTTAAGCCTGGCTTAAAGGTCATGGCTAAGGCTGTGTGACTTCAGAGAACATCTTCCATCTCTAACAGGAAGACGATGCCTGGTGGACACTCCCATCTCTGAGGCTCCTGAGCCTGGGTGCCTGGCCGCCCTCCTTCCTGCTAGCCTGGGCCTCACCACTCTGGCCCGGCAGGCTAGCAGGGTGGGTCCCTCCTTTGTTGTGGCTCTGGGAGCAGCTGGTCTGGCGGGCCCAGTCTTGGCCGCGCTCACAAAGAAAACCGCTCCCGGGGGAGCCCGTGCTCACCACCACTGGTTCCTGGCTGGTTCTTCGGCATCAGAGGCCCGTTCAGGGCCAGGCCGAGACCGCCGTGCTTCAGTGGGAACCCCGGGGCTTGGCAAGAAAGCCGCCGAGTTGGGCTGGCGGCCGCTGGCCTCTGGAGGGCGGAGGGGCCCGAGCGTGTGCGTATGTGTGGTGACAGGATGTGTGCAAATACGTCCGTGTGCGTGTGTCCATTTAGAACATGAAAGACAATAGTTGTTAGAACCTTGGAAGATTCTGGAAGCTATCATTTCCTCTCACTTCCTATTGTTATTGACTTAGCTACTGTGTAATCGTAATAATGATAGTAACAGAAGCATCAAGGATTTATTCTCTTTTGGGCCCTGTTCCAAGTACATTATGTCTCTGAACTCAATGGATGCTAATAACCCTTCTTGGAGAGGGTGACTATTTTTGGCCTCATTTTACAGAAGTGTACAGGTAGAGGTCACAGAGCCAGTGGGTGGCAGCATCAGGACAATGACTCCAGGGCCTCACAACAGTGCTGGGAAACCCCAGGAATGTCGGCATACAGCACCGCTGCCTCCTGAAGGATCTGGCTCTCCCAACCCAGGGGACCCCGGGATATCCCAGGGCCCGCCCTGGGCCTTCTCCTCTCTGACCTTGTTCCTACACGGGCCCAGTAACATCAGAGGTCTGTTGTCCAGCTGCGAGGGTTCCTGCGGACCGATGGGCACCTACAGAGGAGGACCCTGGGCCGGTGTCCTTGGACCCAGCCAGGCAGCTGCTAAGAGCACATTTGTCTACCAGGGCCTGCTGATTTGTCTTTTGGGAGGAGTGAAGCTGAGGGGCCTGCACACCCCTCCAGAGCCAGGCCTTGGGGAGGTATTTCCAAAAGGAAGAAACTTGCCTCCTCTCTCAGGAAGCCTTCCTGGACTAGTAAGCCAGATGTGCCACCTCCACGCCCAGAGGAGAGCTGCTTATTGGGCTGGGAACTTCAGCACCGCCCCCTTTCCCCCCCTCCCTCCACAACCCATCTCCCTAAAGGAATCTCCCTGCCCATCCCCAAACTGGACAGTTCTGAGAGCTGGACCGCCCTACCCCCGAACCCATCTGGAAGCTCCCAGGGAAGTGGCCCTGCAGTCAGGTCCTGGACCCCTACCTTCCACCAGCAAGAAGAAGCCTTTGGGGTTCTTGCTCAGGATCCTGATGGCCATCTCCACCATCTCGGAGAGTGAAGGGTCAGTCACGTTGTTCCTGTTGAGTTCATACTGCATGTCCCCTGGCTCAAAGAGACCTGAGGAGGACCCGGGAGGATGTGGGTGTCTCAGGGAGCGCAGGCTCCCCACACACAGCTTGGGGGTAAGGTGGGGCGATGGGAGCTCATCCGGGTGGCTCTTGCGGGCCTGACTTGTGCCAGGTGCTTTGGGCGCACTTCCTCCTTTCATCTTCTTAGCCACGCCCTGGTGAGAGCGACCACCGCGTCCATTTCACAGAGGAGGAGACTGAGCTCAGGTGTTTAGTACCTTGCTATTTTCAGCTGCTAAGTGGGAGACCTGGGATTCCAATCCATCAGCCCACCCTGAGCCCATGGAGCCCTGGACATGGCAGAAGACTGTGTCCTGGCCTCAACAAGGCAGCCTGGGTGTGTATTTACATGTCATTTACAGGTCAGCCTTGAAGGGCTCAGTGCCCTGTGCAGTGAGACAGAAGAAGGGTTGGGGTCACTGTCCCTTCTGTTCACCGAGCTCGGTTTTTTCCCTTGTGAAGTAAGGAGAGTGTCACGAGATTACCCGTGTCACTAGATTCCGCAAGTACTGGGCTGGTGTTTCCAGTCCTGGATGTCCTTCCAGAACACCTTGCCCTTCCATGATTGCACGCAGCCAAGCAAGGGCTCCGAGGGACAGAGTGCTTACTCTGTGCCACACGCTGTCCTCTGTGCTTTGGAAGCACTTAGGCGCCAGCCTCTGAGATGCTGCCCAATAATCCTCCCTCCTGGAATTCACGCCCGTGTGTGCCCCTCCCTCACTGACTAGGGCTAGCCGGTGTATCCGACAGAACACTGTAGAAATGATGGTGTGTGACTTCCAGGCCAGGGCATAACACACTGTGGCCTCGGCCTTGCAAACTCTTACATTTCTGGGGGAAGCCAGCCGCCATGTTGTAAGGACACTCAAGCAACTCAATGGAGAGATTCATGTGGCAAGGAGCTGAGGCCTCCTGCCAACAGCCTGCACCGAGTTATGAGCCATATGAGTGGCCCACCTCGGAAGCCCCGGCCCCAGACAAGTCTTCAGATGACTGCAACCTCACAAGAGACCCAGCTAAATCACTTGCAAACTCTCGACCCAGAGAAACTGTGAAGGAATAAATTGTTCAACAATCATTATAAATAAAACAACTTTACAGTTGTTTTAAACTGTAAAGTTTTGGGATAATTTGTTACGCAGCAACAGGTAACTTACATATTAGCTCACTTAATCCTCATGACAACCCTGAGGAAGGCCCTGTTGTTATCCCCATTTTACGGAGGATTCATTACCCTTATTTTATAGAAGAGAAAACTGTGGCACAGAGAGGAGAAATCACTTGCCCAAGGTTGCACAGCTCATGGGTGGTAGGAGCTGGATTTGAACCCAGCACTCTGGCTCTAGGAACCCAGGACCCAGGGGCTGTGCTCCTTGAGAAAGATTTGCAGGAGGTCTTGCTCCCACTTGCTTGGCCCAATAGCCAGAAGGGAAGGAGGACCCAGATGTCTGCATGGTGGCACTCAGGGTCTCATTCCACCTGGCCTGGAGCCGCCCCCAGGCCCCACACCTGTTTCCCACTCCCTGGGGAAATGGGGGCACCCCCCCCCCCCCCGTCAAGACCACTGGCGACAATCTAGCTGGCTTCTGCCCTGGCAGCGCAGCAGGGCTGGCTCTGGGTCCCCTTGCTCCTCAGTCTAGGATCTGTTTAAGTCCCAGCTCCAGCCAGGGTTCAAACTCACCTGGGCCCTAATTCTAACTGGCTGTGTGGCATGCCAGAGGTCGCTTCCTTTCTCTGAGCTTTGTTTCCCTTTGTGCTCAATGGAGCTATTCACCCTGCACAGCCAGCAGATTTCAGGTCTAATTCTATGAACCAGAACCCCTCCCTCACCCCTCCCAGGTCCTGGAGCCTGAGGGCGAAGGTCCCTAAGTAGCGGGGCACCCAGCTGGATGTCCACTCCACCCCCCTCCACTTACCCAAGAGGTAGTCCACGGTGTAGGGGTCGAGGGCCAGGAGTTCGGTGCGGTTCCAGATATAGTGAGAGTGCTAGGAAGGAGGGCGGTGTCAGCCATGCGGGGCTGGGGAAGTCGGAAGGACTAACCCCAGCTGGTCTCAGAGTCTGCGGCATGCACCGGTTCTCTTCAGTCATTTAAAATCCCTCCCCGAAGACCCACCATCCCTGCCTTCAAGAAATGGCAAATAAATGGGAAATTTTAATGCAGGGAGATGAGAATTTGGAGACCAGAGACCACTGTGAGCCTTGAGGCCGGATCAGAGAGAGCTTCCTGATGTCCTAATGGGGCCTTGAAGGACAAGCAGGAATTGATCAGCCTGGGGTCAGGGAGCAGAGTTCCAAGCACGGGGAGGGATCAGGGAGCAAAGAAGAGGGAGGCGCAGATCACAGGCGGCCTTGAGTGCCCACTGAGAGGTATGGGCTATGTGTATTCTGAGAGCTGTGGAGAGCCAGGGAGGAAGCAAAGCCCTAGCTCTGCCCTGGGGACCCCACCCAAGGGGGAGATAAAGGAAGTGCTGTTTCCCCAGGGCATAGAGGCCATGGGAAGGGGCTGGCCAGCTTGCCTGGTGATGGCACCATTCAGGCCTAGACCGGGGGGTCCCGAACTACCAGGAATCAGCTGTGTGTCCATTAGAGAGCCCCTTGCCTTCTCTGGCCAATGGCATTGGGATCAGAGGCTTCTGAACCTCAGGGGCTGCTTTGGGAAGGAGGGTGGGAAGGCTAAGAAAGTGGAGCTCCCCTCCTTCACTGAGATGATTCTCCTATGTTATCTCATTTGTCCCTCACATCACCCATCCAAGGTAGGTACTGTATTCTCATTTTACGGATGAGGACACTGAGACACACAGATTAACCCATACTAAGGCATGATTTGCAAAGAATGTGTGGCTTATCTGAAACCTCAAAGTGATACCCTGTTCGGTCCAGTGATGTAGGTGCCTCTCTCCCTCTTGGTGTCTAGACTGAGTTCCAGGGTAAGCCCCCTGCCTGGGCAAGAAGAATTATAAGCTCCGGTCCCATGTTCCAGGTAGAGAAACTGAGGCTGGGAGTGGCGGTGTCTCTCTGACTCGGGCTGGGATGGGGCTCTGGTCCAGCCTGAGCTGACTCAGGAGTGGGAAAGGTTCCAAGCAGCTCAGACCCACCCCTACCAGCCCCGGGGGACCGTTTCCCAGCCCCTACCCCCCACCCCACTCTTGGCCCAGCCCCATCCCACAAGGCCTCCCCGGGGGCCAGTCCTGGAACCCTCAGAAACCCAACCCCAGAGTGACATCAAAGTGGCTGCCAGGCTGCTTCCCACTGTCTTCAGCCCTGACCGCAGTCATTTCTAGACTCCAGCTGCCCCAGGCCCAGCGGCCGGCAGACGGAATTTAAGGGCCAGAGCTGCTCCAGGGAGCCAGCGCCCAGGTCTTCCCACGCTCCGGCAGGCCAGCACGTGCCCGGCCCGGCCCCTCCCTGCCACCTCTGCCTGCAAGACCCTCCCAATATTGCCTCCTCCCCCTCCTCCCCCTTGTCAGGGCTTCTCAGCCCCACCCTTGTGGTCTGTCCCCTCTGGGTTCCTGTAGCTCCTGGGCGTCTCGCCATCCAAGCACACAGCATTCCACGTTTCCTTAACCATCTGACTCATCCTTTGGACCTCATGCCTAGCCAGGGGCCCTGCACACAGTAGGGATGCAGGTGAACTGAATGTCTCTGCAGGTTATCCTTGGCCCACCTTCCTCCTTACCGCCTGAAGGTATTTCACTGTGGTCTTGAAGGAAGGAATTGATGGGCACCTACTGTGTGCCATTCATATATCTGTAAGGCCCTCTGAGCCCATTGAGGTAAGAATTATGACCCCATTCTACAGAAATGAACACGGATTCAGAGAGGACTCCCGCAGCCCTGCCCACTGCAGGCGTACCCTGCAGCCATCAGGCCCCCGGACAGGCTACCTTGTGTTTCGGTTTGAAGCTCTTCCAGATGTCGATGAGGTTCAGGCCGTCCAGCCTCGTGCCCCTGGCCTTCTCGTCCATCTCATACTCCACATCGGTTCTATTCTTGGGGAACATGTACTTCCGGCCACCCCCCATGATCACCTAAAGGGGACACAGCCATGAGGAGCCCAGGGCGCCATGACGTCCAGAGGCTCCAGAGGCTCCGCCTGGAGAGCTGGGCTCCTGGAGGCCCGGCGGGTGGAGTGGAAGCTTCTCCAGCATGGCGAGTCCTGGCTTCAGTCCACGCTGCCCTCCCCGAGCCTCCACTTCTCCAGCTCGGGGGCAGGGATGAAATCACGAGGCTATTGGGACTGTGATTTGGGCTTCTGGGTGAAATATTGGAGCTAACCTCCCTTATTCGGCTTTCCGGAAGCCCGACGCATAACTTGGGCTTCTGTGAGAATAATACCATGTACAGAGTGTGTGTCAGGCACTAAGGACCTGAGATACATGATCTTATTCAACGTCATACCAAGGCTGTAAGGGAACCCGTGTCACCTGTTTTCCAAACAAAGAAATGGGTGTAGAAATGTGATTTCTTTCCCATAAGGCCACACGGCCAGTGAGGGGCAGAGCCAGGATTCAAACCCGAGGCTCCTCCAGCCCCGGCACCAGGGCCCTGCGGCGTCCATGGAGCTGAGGATGGGGACTCTGAGAGCCTCCTCCCCCCACAGCCAGGGAGGTCTTGGGGCAGCCCAGCTGGACGCCTGGCAAACAGAGGACCAGTACTCACGTCTGTGTAGTCACCGCCAGGCTAATTTTACCCACTGTGCTGACCCGCTTGGGCAGACGGACGCGGGACTGTTTGTTTTCCTGGGGAGTCCGTGTTTGAAGTCCTGGCTATTTTTAGAACGGGGGCCAAGAGCATACTAGCCGCCGCCCGCAGTGACCACCGCACCGGTGTCCTCCTGTCACCGTGGGCGTCAGCCCAGGCCGCTGCCCCTGGCTGACACCTTGGGAGAGCAGACCCAGTGACGGCTGGCCTCAGATCCACTGTCCTGGGACTGGCATTTCATGGGCACCCTTCTCAACCTTCCATTCCAGCTCCCTCCTCAGAACCCAGGTTCCACAGGGTGGAGGGGGAGCCAGGAGTCCAGGCCGGTGGTACAGGTGGTACAGGTGAGGGGTACATGCTGGCCCCAGGACCAGCCTGGATCCTGGGGAACCAGAAAGAGCTCTGAAGTCAGACTTGGGTTTGAATCTTGACTCTCCTGCATCTTGACCAAGGGCTTGTCACTTAAGCTCTCTGCACCTCAGTTTCCTCAACTATAACATGGAAGTAACGCCCACGCACAGGACTGTCCCAGCCACTGGACTGTCCAAGGAGGAAATGCAGTGACGCAGTGCAGTCCCGGCACCTGGGGCTGGCCTCCCGTGCAAGGTATTCTCAACGGCCAGAAGTAGTAGAGATCCAAGTAGTTCCAAGTTCCTCACTGCCAGCTCCAGCCAGGAGCTCTGGGGGCAGGGCAGACTGTTAAAAAAGGAGAAGGGGACCCCGGGTCACTGGCCCCCCGCCCCCCCAAATTGTTCCCACAGAACCTGACCCCTTGGCATTTTCAGAATGGAAAATGAAGCCCCCAATCTTCTTGCCTGGAGTCTCATCATTTCCAGCCCCAGCAGGCACTTCACACACTCATTAAACTCCCAAATAACAGACTTGCTGTTTGGCTTTGGTGTTTGGGTTTTTATTTCATTTTTCTTTATTTTTTTTTTTTTTTTTTTTTAGCAGAAGATATTTATTTTCAGGGCGGACACCAGGATTTTTGTTTCATGTACAGCCTGGGGGCTGGGGGGCTTTGCGGTGTTGCTGATGCAGGGGCAGAGGGGAGAGAGAAGGACGAGGAGGCTGAGAGAGGAAAGGGAGGAGGGGCAATCCTCACAGCTGCCCCACCTCCACACTCACGCCCTAGCTCATCCCCCAGTGGCCTCTGCGGCTTACCACCCCCCTAAACCCAGTTAACACCCCTCCCCCCCCCCGCCCCCCCCCCCCCCCCCCCCCCCCCCGCCCCACAGAAGCCTTCATTTAAGCTCCTGTCCCCTTCTCAGGCTGTTGCTGCCAAATCTCTCTCAAGAGCAGCCCCGTAATTACACCCTGTGCTTGTACAACAAATGTTCTCACATCCATGACCTCATCTCAGCCTCCAGCGGCCCTGGGAGGGGGCAGGTGGGGCTCTCGGGCCCTGTTGCACAGGTGGGGACACTGAGGCTTGGGGAGGGGAAGCGACTTGTCCCAGGACATGAGTTGGGTACAGGCAAAGTCAGAACGGCGGCTTTGCCTGACACAGTCGCTTGCTAGGAGCGATCAACGGGACTACGTGTCCCGAGAGGGGCAACTCAGTCCACTGCTCAGAAAAATGAGGGGTTGGAAGAGGGGCCAGGTGGCACTTAGAAATTGGGGGGATGGCATGGGGGGGCAGAGGGTGGGTCTGGGAGCCAGGAAGTTTGTCTGGTGGGGGTAGAAACAGAGGTAAGGGGTAGGAGGGACCTGGGGGCTCTCTGAGCCTCACTGAACCCCCATTCTAGGCTTGGGGGCCGAAGTCCCCTCACTCCCTCACCAGCCCCTGGCAGTAGGTAACAAGAGGCTGAAAAGGGAACAAGCCAGAGGTTCTCATTTAAGAACAGAGAGTAGGGACCCATCTGAACATCAGGTGGACAATGCTGGGGTGCACATGTGCTAAGCCTGCTCCGTATGTCAAAGCTGGTGTTTCAGGGCAGGGACATGTGGCTGCTTATGCGTAAATGCTACCACATTCTGAGCACTCACTCGGCATTGGGCCCAGGGCTAAACTCTACAGGGGTTATTTTACTTAGATCTTGCAATGGGCTTATAAGGTAGGTACACTTCACAAAAGGGTTGTAGAAGGGAAGGCTCAGAGAGGTTAAGTAACTGACCCAAGGTCACACAGCTAGCAAACAGCAGGGCAAGGATTGGAACCCAAGTTTTAAAAGTAAGATCTCGGGCTAACCGCGGCCCACACCACCTTTTCTCTGGGCATGCTGCCTGAGTGCACGGGACGCGTGCCTGTCTGTGCATGTGGGAATGTACAGGGCAGGTACTCCCCTGAGATGGCACTGTGTCACCCCCACGCTCCAGTGCAGCGCCAGTTTCCAATTTACAGAATAATCCCTGGGCGCCTGGTTCTTGAGGTGTGGTGGCGGCCACATCAGGATTCATCCCTCAGCCCCACTGCGGAGAAATCCTACAGTGCCTCCCTGCCCCAACCGCAAATTCCCTAATGGGCTGGGAGCCCTCCCAGGTGTGTGGGGAGCCAGGCCAAACTGCTCTTCCCAGGCCAGTCGAGGCCTCAGGCCTCGGACCCACAAGCCCCTACTCTGGCTGCGCTCCCGCACTCGCCTCGATGTCCCTGACGTTGTGCATGAGCTGGTAGGCGATGTCCTTGCAGCCCTGGCTAAGGGCCTCCGGGGGCATCTCGTTGTCCGAGTACCAGTCCCGGTCAGCAGAGTGGGCGTAGGCGGCACTGGGGGTGGCGTGGTTCACTCGCGTAGTGGTCACGATGCCCACGGATTTCCCTGGGGTGTGGGAGAGGAGGGGTTGGTTTCGCCTGGAAATGGGTGTGTCCAAGCTGTCTTCCCCCTCCCTCTCCTAGCTAAAGACAGGTCAGTTCTGCTGCCTGCCTGGGCCCCAGTCTCCCCATCCGTACTAAAGGTGGGGTTGGCGGCTTCCAAATATCCAGGCAGCTCAGATACTCTGCCTCTGTGACCCGCCCCCGTCCTGAGGGCCCTTGAGCTGTGAGCACCTGGGCTGGAGCCCTCCCCTCCACCAAGGACCCTGCAGAGCCCCACCCTGCAGGAAGCCCCCCCCGCTGCCCTGCAGGAACACAAGGGCCCCTCCGAAGGGCTCTCAGTTGGAGTGTGGTTCTGTCACCTATGTCAGCCAGCCTCATAGCCTGACTCCAAAGTCCCTGGGGGCACGTTCCAGGGTCTCCCAATTCCCAGGAGGAAGGGAGAAGGGGTAGACATTTACTGGACTTCCACAGGAACAGTGCTGGGCTCGTTCCTGACCTCCCTCACACTAAACCTGGGAGGGGGGCTATATTTTCATGCCCATTTCATAGTCAAAGGAATAGACTCAGGGAAATGAGCTGGGAGCAAACGCACACCTGAGTGACCCCCTAAACCACTAGCTTTCGCTGTCATGGAAAGGAATCCATGACTATTTCACAGAGGCCCAGAACCTCAGAGCTGGAAGGGCCCTGGAGAGCATCTTCTTCTACCCTCTCCCCATTGTACGGTTGGAAAGAGGCTCAGACAGGCCACAGAGCCGGGCCCATTCCCCACCACTCGCCCCACTCACCTGCGTCCTTGGCCCAACGCAGGATGGAGGTGACCTCGTTGCCCTGAGTGGTGTTGCACTCGGTGCGCTGGGTCGCTGCGCTCACCCCCACGGTGCCCTCATTGGCCTTCACCCCACACAAATAGGCGGTGGCGGTGCCCGCGCTGTCGGGGACCTGAGCGTTGGTGTTGTACGTCTGCAGGCGGGAAAGGAGGGTCAGGAGGTGGCCCGGCCTTGGCGGCCCTCCGACCCCCACTCACACCATGGGGCCTGGGCATGAGGGAGACAGAGGCCTCCCGCGGCCTTGGCTGAGCCCTGCTACCCACCGAGGTCCCCCCAGAGCCACAGGATCACCTAGCTGCCTGCTTCCTGCCCACGCCTGGTGCCCTGGCAGCCAGGGTTGCAGGAAGGGGCGGGAACGCAATGTTCCAATATGTGGAGACTCGGTTGGCAGAGAAATGGGGGCTGGGTCAGCTCTCTCTGGGTCTGGGACTGCAGAAGCCAGTAAGGGGGAGGGGGAGGCAGGTGAGCCGTGGAGAAGGGAGACGGAGGGGGTTCTTGAGGGAGTGAGGGAGGCTGGGGAAGGGGAGGGAAAGTTAGGGGGAGGCAGGATCTAGGATGGGGAAATGGGGACCCCCCCCACACTATTCAGACCTCTGGTCTGAAACTATCTGCCCGTCTCCCTGCCCCACCAGCCTGAGAGCTCCTTGAAGACCAGAAAACATTACAGTCCCTGCTATTCCCCCAGAAGGGAGCCCAGGGCCTGGCCCAGAGTGTCTAAAGGACATTTATTATGTGACACCACGGCCACCAGCAACTACAACACCAGAAACAAAGCTACCACTTTCTATCTGAGCCGCCTTGGGAGAGAACGAATGTAACAGAACCCCATGCAAAGAGTACACACTGCGTGATCCCATTTACGTCAAATACAAAGGCAGGAACAGCTAATCTATGGTGTTAGAAGTCAAGGAGCAAGGACTGGAGGGGGTTGCGGGGGGACCCCTGGCTGCTGTCATGTTCAGTTTCTCAACCTGGATATTGGTCATACAGACACGTGCAGAGTTTGTGCAAATTCACTCTGTACACCGGTGCACTTCTCTCTATGTATGTTATGCGTCAATAGATTTTGAAATCAATGAGCTGAAATCCCCAGAGTCTTGGGAAGCAGCCGCTACTGTCCTCAATTCACAGAGGGGCCACAGAGCCCCCGGGAGGGCTGACTGCATTGCCAGCAGGTTTGAGGGTTCCAGCGAATGCCATTCCCCTGCCCTTTCCTCCTGAGAGGTGGGAGGCTTGGGGCTGGAGCTCACCTTGGAGAGGGCCACGTAGGGAAACTTGTCCATCTCCAGCCTGGTCTCCTCCCCCGGGCTGTGGTGGAGCTGACCCTTGAGGATGCGGGCCGCCGTCACAGTGGAGACGCCCATCCCTGTGGCGGGGGGTGGGGAACTGGGGTCAGGGGGGCTCAGTCTCTCGGGCTCCCAGCCTCTCCAATCAGCCCTCTTGGGTACCCAGAGCTCCCTAGAGTTAGGTGCCAAGGCAGGCTGAGCAGTGGGCACCAGAGCATGACTGGGGGGTCCCTTTCCTCCTTCCCTCCCGAGACCCTTGGGGTTCACAGCCCGGCTCTCCCATCCTCTTCAACATGCCCCCAGGGCCCCAGCCTCTACAACACAGCCACCTTCACCTCTGCCTGGCTCCCTGGGCCCCCATCCAGCCCCTCCCTTGGGCCCCCAGGCCTCACCATCTCCAAGGAACATGATGACATTCTTAGCCACGTTGGTGTTGAGAGTCTGAAGCCTCAGGGCATTTTTCAGGGTCTGCTGAGCTTGGTCTCTCCAGTACTTGGGGTCTTTCTCTTTCTCTGTACCCACAGAGAGGCAGAGTTATTTGGGAGGGGGTGGGGCAGCTTCCCATCCCCAGCCACTACAGACACCAACTTCTCATTGCAGAAGGCTGCCTGGACTCGGCAGAGGAAGCAGTAGTTGCCCATCTCAGACAGCGGTCGTGAGATCTGCAAAACCCATGCCAGTCCCATCCTCCAAACGAGCCTGTGGACCCTGGGTCTTCGACCCACATCTGAGACTGGAAAAACCAAGGCTCAGAGACACCAAGCGACTTGCCCAGGAAGGCCACACCGCTCTGGCAGACACTGGCAGAGCTGGGCTTCACTCCAAAGCCCACGCTCTTTCCTTCCACCCAGCAGAGAGACACTGTGCAAAGGCAGGAAATGAATTGTGCTAGCACAGTTAGGAGGGTGATGTTTAACTTCAAGAGAACAAACTACTTGCAACTGCAGGAGCCCCCAGATGTGTCCAGCCATCAATTATAAACTCTGCTTGGCTTATTCATTAAAGTAGGCTCCGCAGGAACCTGACTTAGCAACAGCTATTCAGCTGTGCTGGAAAGCAAGACTTGCCTGTTGTTTAACGTATCAAACTTAAAGTAGCCAAGAACAGCCTCACTCCTGTAAGGATAAATTAGCAAAGACGTTCTGTGTCCCTAATCTTGAGAAAAATTGGGAACCAGGAATGCCCTCTCCTCTCTCTCTCTCTCATGTCCATGAGTCTAGTCGTCAATTCTCCAGTGGAAAGAACACTCTAGTGCCCGACAGTCCTCAGTTAGAACCGCATCTGTGTCAAGCAGCAGCTGTGTGGACAAGTGAGTTCCCTGGACCTCAGTCTCCTCCCCATCAGATGCAGGTGTTTGTACCTTCCTCTCGGGGTCTTCACGAGGACAGGATTTAGATAAGGAAAGTGACACACCTGACCCACAGGAGAGGATCGATGCCCCCCCACCCCAGTAAGTCCTGGAATCCCCTTTTCATCCAAGCAGAGGCCCAGGATCCCTTTCCATGGGGGTCGGGGTCCCTGCCACCATCTGCTGGTTTGTCTTCTGTACTCGGGCCCCATCAAACCTGCCCATCAAAATACAGAAGCCTAGAGAGGGGAGCTCCTTGGGGATTCTCTCTTTCAGTGGCCTCCACTGCATGGAAGGAAGGCTGAGGCCAGCAGAGGTGGGAGGGTCCTGTCCAAGGCCATGTTACACATTCATAGGCTGAAGACACAGGCCTCATCCCTTGGCCCAGCTCAGGCCCATGCTGTGCGGGTGAAGAGCACAGCTCTCCTTTCTTACACACTCATGGTACCCAGGCTCGTGCCAAGTGCCCCGTACATGGCAACAGTGCCTTCCCCTCCCCACAGCCTTACAGGGTGGCTACCATAACTTCCTCCACGTTGCGGAATGAGGAAACAGGATTCTGAGACTGAGCCGCAGGGGAACAGAAAACCCACACATGTCCATGGCTGTGCTCCTGCCTGGGGCAGGTAGCGCAGGCAAGGAGATGGAAGGAAGCAGTTCTCCACCTCAAGCCTGGGACCCACCCACGCCCCACTCCTCTCCCTAGAGGTCCCATCCCCACCCTGATCCCTTAGTCCCCCACCTTCACGCTGGCAGCCCCCCAGCGCTACATCTCTCTTCTGAAGCTCCCCAATTTCAGTCCTCATGGGCGGAGGCCCCTGGCTGGAGCCCGGAGAGCCCTGGCCCTTCCATCCAGCTGTGCACCTTTAGGCAAGTTCCTGCCACTCAAGTTTCTGCCCCAGAAAAATAGGAGGACATAGCTACTCGCAGGCAGTTCTAGGATCAAGTGAGGTAAAGCCTGGGCAAGTGCCCTGAGCCAGTGTTTTTTTTTGAAACTTGGGTTTGTTTTATTTCCAAATATAAGCTTTTCTTATAAATTTATTTATTGATTTTTAATTATTTATTTAATTTATTTATTTTTGGGCTGCATTGGGTCTTCGTTGTTGCATGCCGGCTTTCTCTAGTTGCGGCGAGCGGGGGCTACTCTTCGTTGCAGCGTGCGGGCTTCTCATTGTGGTGGCTTCTCTTTGTTGCAGAGCACGGGCTCTAGGTGCGCGGGCTTCAATAGTTGTGGCACATGGGCTCGGAAGTTGTGGCTCACGGGCTCTAGAGTGCAGGCTCAGTAGTTGTGGCACACGGGCTTAGCTGCTCCGCGGCACATGGGATCTTCCCGGACCAGGGCTCGAACCCACGTCCCCTGCATTGGCAGGCGGATTCTTAACCACTGTGCCACCAGGGAAGTCCTATGAATTTATTTTTTAATTGAAGTATAGTTGACTTACAGTGTTGTGTTAATTTCTGCTGTACAGCAAAGTGACTCAGTGATACACATAGATACGTTCTTTTTCATATTCTTTTCCATTATGGTTTATCCCAGGATATTGAATATAGTTCCCTGTGCTATACAGTAGGACCTTGTTGTTTCTCCATTTTACATGTAACAGTTTGCATCTGCTAACTGCAAACTCCCTGGGCTAGTGGTTTTCATCAGGGATCCCACTAGCTCTGGGCGTGTTTCAATCTCCCTGCCGCCTTCCTCCCACATACCACGGTGCCAGGGCTTTGGTCAAGGAGCTTCTTTGGCCATTTGGGTGCCATCTGGGTGGTGATGAACTTCTACCCACCTTGCCCTCCCCCTAGCACCTGGCACAGCACCCCTGGGCTGGGCTGCCATCAGCCTCCCCATTCCCGTTGCTACTTCTCCAGGTGAGCCCTGTTACCCGTTTGCCAGTTCCCTGCTGTGCCTGCTCCCTGAAGGACTGGGACCCGGGCAGAGCCCTTGTCTTTTTCACCAGCGCCATCCCAGGGTCCGAGAAGGGTTCAGTGGGTGTCAAACTGACTTTATTGTCAGAGGACCGGTTTAAACAATGGTGGCTTTGGACAACTGAGTATCAGGAGGCCATTGTGTTTGGAGACCATTAAATGACACTCAGAAATGCTCGTGCTGTAATGAATGCTACGTGAAGAGTGCTTGTCAGTACGTACTGTATGACTCCATTTATACGAAGCTCAAAACAGGCAAAACTCGACTAAGGTGACAGGAGTTAGCCTAGTCACTTCCTCTAGCTTGGGGCAGGGCAGGGTGGGGGCAGTAGTTGGGAGGGGCACAGGAAAGCCCTTGGTGTCCCATGATCAATATTCTTTCTTGATCCGGGTGATGGTTACATGGGTACAAAAATATGTCAAAACTCATCAAGCTATACATTTAAGATTTGTGCACTTTGCTGTAAGTCACACCTAATTTTTTAAAAAAGTTAAAGACCATGATGTAACACCACTACACACCCATCAGAATGACTAAAATGAAACATGCAAAAAACTGAAGTGCTGAGTATTTGAAGATTTTTCATTTTGTCGCTTTTTCGTCTTCTCACATTTCATCCATCTGCTCACCTTTCGCTCAGGTGGGTTGTGAGTGCTGAGAAAGCAGGGACTCGGTCCCAGAGTGACCTTGGGCCCCCAAGGACACAAGCCGAAAGGCATCATGGGATCGCAGAGGGAGCAGTGGCCTGGGAATCTAGCGGCTCAGGTTCAGTTCCCAGGGCTGCTACTGACTTGCTGCGTGACCTGGGAGGGCCAGTCCCTTCTCTGAATCCCAATTCCCTCATCTGTTGAAATATATTCTTCCTACGAGCACCCACTCCCTGCCTGCACTGTGACTGTCCCTTATAATTCCCACAACAGCCCTAAGGAGGAGAGATTATTATCTCCACTGGACAGATGGAGAAATTAAGGTTTGGGGAGGGCAAGTGGGGACTTCCAGCCACATGATGGACTGAGCCAAGGAGGGCTCCCCTCCTACAACAGACACTAAAATGCTGAAAAAAAGAAAAATCAAGAACAGTCTATTACTTGAAAAAGGAAGAAAAGGGGGAAGGGAAACCCCCAGGAGGCAGAAATTCAGAGGGTATTCAAAACCAGAAAGGTAAACAGGAGCTGAGGCTGAAGGACCCTTGCAGTGTCAGACCAAATACAAGGCTAGGCTGAAACTTCTCAGGTACATGTTTTGCCTGGGAGCTATGGAAGGGATGGGGACAGAAAGCCAGTCATAAAAATGTGAACTCAACTCCAAATTTATAGTGTGAGAACCAAAAACTGAGAAATTAACATAAGTACTCTCATAGAATTAGTTGAAGAATCAAACACAATACTGCACTGTAGAAACACTTGTACGAGTTTACAACAGGAAACAAAAACAAAACAACGACAAAAGAACTGCTGAAGGTGAGTTTCCAAGCAAGAATTACAAAATATAAGGAAATGTGCTATCAAGAGGGAGAGTTAAGCAGACGACGCCAACAGGAGACTTAACACCCCGCGACTTGGAAGAGTTTATAGAATAAAGTTCTATTTCAGATTCTTCGAGTTAAGAGAGAATAGAAACCCCAATTAAAGAATAATAAAAAAGGAAAAAGAGTGACCTTTCCAACACTAGCACATGTAGAGGCTGGGATTTCCTGCTCTGAACATTTGTTTCCAGCTCTTAAATACTTTGGATGGTTCTATGACCCTGAACACAGACACTGCCCTCGTCCTATCCTACCTGTGCCATGTCTCCCCCTCCCTCCACCCTTGCCCCCAATCCTACCTGGCACTAAGGAGTTGGTAAGGCAGGTGCCAATGGCCAGCACTAAGAATGGTGAAATCATGGTGCACTCCAAGACCTGCTTTTTCTCTGGAGCCCAGAGGTATGATGGATATGGGTGGGAAGGGTGGGCTGCCAGTGGTCAGTAGTTAATTGATGTTCCAATCCTAGAAAAAAAAAAAAAAAAGACATGAAGGACACAGCTCCAGAGTTCATTTGTTCATTCACTTATTTATTCGTTGATTCATTCATTATTCACCTATTACAAGAGACTAGGCATTTAGATGCAAAACCTAGGTGGTCCCTCCCTCAAGAAGCTTCATCACATAAACAGTTGTATAGGCATAAATGAGTTCCATGCTGCCAAGTGGTTCCTTCTCCTTTCCCAAGTGAATTCCCACTTTCAATCCACCTGAAGCCCAGAACCCACCAGAGTTCACTTTCTGTGTACTGCTTCTCAAACTGCAGCATGCCTCAGAATCTTCTAGAAGGATTGCTGAAACAGATTCCAGTACCCTCCACCCCTCGCCCAGAGACTCCAACTGCATTTCTAACAAGCTCCCTGGTGCTGCAGCTACTGCTGCTGCTGGTTCGTGGACCCCACTTTGAGAAGCACTGTTCTAGAACATCAGCCTTTAGCCTTGAATTACCCATGTCCCAAGCACATCAGAGACAAAACAAAGAGTCCACCTTTTCTTAAGGGACACCTACATTCGCTCTTACAGGACAACTGTATTTGCTACGTTCTACAGCTTGTCATTGATGGCGAGAGATATAAAAACTATAGGAGGGACATACAGGAAAAGATTGTCTTATAAGTGTGGCCATTTCTGGGCAGTGACATTTTAGATGACTCATTATTTTTTCATTGTCTTTTTTGCATTTTCCAAATTTTCCTTCTGTGTTGAGATGTTACCTTTATAATTAAAAAAAAAAAAAACTGGAAGGAAATACACCAAAATGTTAACTGGTTTTCTTTGGGCAGTAGGACTGTGAATGATTATTTCTTCTTTAATTTTTTTTTTGAATTTTCCAAATTGCCTAAAATGAGCATGTATTAATGGCCTAAGAATGTTTTTAAACTGTGGTCATCCTGTTAGGATCACATGGGATAATCCCATTGGCAGCTGCGAAATGTAAATACTAACCATGTTGTGTATAAACGTTATTGGAAGATGAGGAATTTTAAATGGTAAGAGTTTCACTGGGAAATAATGTTATTATTTCCACCAAAATCGAGATAAAACTGATCATTTCATTTGTTGTGGGAAATGGCAGTGGTACACAACATTCTACCATTAGACAGAGTGGGCTGTTAGGTAAGAAACCACTCTAACTGGAAAAAGGGCTTTTGATTCAACCTTAAAAACGTGCATGGAGGGAATTCCCTGATGGTCCAGTGGTTAAGACTCTGCACTTCTACTGCAGGGGGGCACGGGTTCGATCCCTGGTTGGGGAACTAAGATCCCACATGCCACGAGGTACAGCCAAAAAAAATTTTTTTTAAGTGCACTCCGGTGCTTTTCTACTGCGTTCCTTGTCCACCTGGCTCCTTAAAAACCTGGCTTGGGGCAGGGACAGGTGGCGGGAAGGAAAGCACAGGAATTGAAAGGAAATACCTTTCATCTCACGTCTAACAGCATTTAACTCTGAGTGGTGGGATTTCAGATGACTTCTAATTCTTTAAGTCTACTTTAGTTTCCAAACATTCCTAGAGTAAATTCTAACATCAGAAAAAAAGTTATTAAATTGATATACAGTATCAATACAATCACTGCATGTACCTCTCTGTTTTGAAAGTAATTCCTTCCTGGTCCATCTCACCTACCACACTGGGAGCTTCTAAGAGCAGAGACTTTGCCTTGTTCGTTTCCACTCCAGTGCTTGGCATAGTAAGTATTTACATCATCAGTTGAAAGTCAGTGCTCTAAGAAGTGCAGGTAGGGAGGAATCACCCCCAAATCCTCCCTTTGTGTGTGAAGAAAAGTCCAAGTGTTGGCAAGGAATTGGGACTACCAGAGTATCTGTTCACTGTTGGTAGAGTGTAGATTGGTACAACCACTTTGGAAAACTGACAGTACTACCAAGGTGACACCATACACCTTGGTAGTACTGTCAGAGTACACCATACATGCCCTCTGACCCATTTAACTTCAACAGAAATGTACATGTGTTCACCAAAAGAATATGTAAGAATGTTCATATCAGCCCTGCTCATAATGGCTTCAAAACTCTGTCCAACTTCAGCAGGATGGATAAATCCATTGTATGGGTTCACAAGAAGGTAATCCACACACAACGAGAATGAATAATTGAGAACTCTACACACCAACATGGATGAATCCTGCAAAGGTGAGGCTGAGTGAAGGGAGCTGACCCGAGAGTACATACAGTGTGATTCTAATGATATAAAGCAGGGGTCGCCAACCCCGGGCCTCGGACCGGTACTGGTCCTCAGCCTGTTAGGAACCAGGCCACACAGCAGGAGGTGAGCGGCGTGCGAGCGAGTGAAGCCTCATCTACTGCTCCCCGTCGCTCGCATTCCCACCTGAACCATTTCCCCCTCCCCGTGAAAAAACTGTCTTCCACAAAACGGGTCCCTGGTGCCAAAAAGGTTGGGGATCGTTGATATAAAGTATAAAACCCAAGCGGGGGGAGGGGCAATAGAGGGGTAGGGGATCAAGAGGTACAAACTACTATGTATAAAATAAGCTACAGGGCTTCCCTGGTGGTGCCGTGGTTGGGAGTCCGCCTGCCGATGCAGGGGACATGGGTCCGTGCCCCGGTCCGGGAAGATCCCACGTGCCGCGGAGCGGCTGGGCCCGTGAGCCACGGCCGCTGAGCCTGCGCGCCCGGAGCCTGTGCTCCGCAACGGGAGAGTCCACAACAGTGAGAGGCTCACGTACCGAAAAAAAAAAAAAAAAAAAAAAGCTACAAGGATATATTGTACAACATAGGGAATATTGCCTGTATTTTATAATTATAAATGGAAAATAACCTTTAAAAATTGTGAATCACTATACAGTACACCTGTAACTTACATAATATTGTACATCAACTATATACTTCAATTTAAAAGAATTTTTTAAAAAGTATAAAAACCAACTAAGGGTATTACAAGACAGGATAAAGGCAGAGGGAGATTTGACACAGAAGAGAAGGCTGAGTGAGGACAGAAGATTCATAGAAGGAAGATGCTAAGCGACTGGCTTTGAAGGAAAAGGCCACAAGCCAAAAAATACAGAAGCCTCCAGAAGCTAGAAAGGCGAGGAGGTGGATTCTCTCTGGAGCCTCCCCAGAAGGGAGCGGCCCCACCAATGTGTTGATTCTCAGCCCCAAAGACTTTCTTGGAGCTCCTGACTTCCAGAACTGAGGATAACTTTGTATTGTTTTAAGTCACTGTGTTTGCGGTGTCATTTGTTATGGCAGCGACAAGTCATTTGTCATAAGTCATTTGTTATGGCAGTGACAAGAAAGTGAATATTGAACATCAAAAAAAAAAAAAAGGCACTCTGCCTTATATGGGTGGGTTCAATCTGAAAATCCAACAAGCTGTCAATTAAGGATATAGACATTTTGCTGTATGTATGTTATACTTCAATAAAATGAAAACACTACTCTCTGAGAGATTATATGAACAATCCCTAAAGGACACTGATAAAATGTTCACCATAATAACTTATGTGGTAGACAGACAGAGCTGTATGATCTCCTTCGTAGATAGGAAAAACAAGGCTCTGAAAGGAAAAGTGACTCATCCAAGGTTACAAACAAGCAGGTAGCAGAGCTGAACTCTAACCACTAAGCTGCCAATTACAGAATTAGCAACGAGGTTACCACGGTGATCCTCCAAGGGTGGGGATTCTGGTTCACCAACTACAGGATGAAGGTTCTGAAGTTTACACATGGATAGGTTCGTGGATATGGATATCCACATGGATATCCACCACAATCAGGATAGAGAACAGTTCTGCCAGCCCAAAAAACTCTCTTGTGCTTTCGCTTTGTAGTCAGAAGCTGCCCATGCCTGTACCTGGCAGCCACAGGTCTGTTCTCCATCACTATAGCTTTTTATTTTTTTAACTAATTAATTTATTTTATTTATTTATTTTTGGCTGCGTTGGGTTCGTTGCTATGCGTGGGCTTTCTCTAGTTGCAGTGAGTGGGGGCTATTCTTTGTTGCGGTGCGCGGGCTTCTCGTTGCGGTGGCTTCTTGTTACAGAGCACAGGCTCTAGGTGCACAGGCTTCAGTAGTTGTGGCATGCAGCCTCAGTCGTTGTGGCGCATGGGCTTAGTTGTTCCGCTGCAATGTGGGATCTTCCCGGACCAGGGCTCGAACCCGTGTCCCCTGAATTGGCAGGAGGATTCTTAACCACTGTGCCACCAGGGAAGCCCCATCAGTATAGTTTTGATTGATATTGTATTAAATCTGTGGATCAATATGGGGAAGATTTGCATCTTGACAATGTTCAGTCTTCCAATCAGGAACGCAGTATGTCTCTCTGTGCCTTTAAATCTTATAGTCTTCATCATACAGATCCTGTTAGATTTATACTGTTGTATTGCACTTTGGGGGAAGCTATTAAAATAGCATTGCTTTTTTTTTTTTCTTTTGGCCATGCCGTGCAGCATGTGGGATCTTAGTTCCCCGACCAGGGATCGAACCCCTGCCCCCTACAGTGGAAGCGCAGAGTCTCAACCACTGGACCCCCAGGGAAGTCCCTTTTCTGTTTTGTTTCCTTTTTGGCCGTGCTGCGTAGCTTGCAGGATCTTAGTTCCCTGACTAGGAACTGAACCTGGGTCCTTGCCATCTTCTGTGTAGTCAATCATGTCATTGACAAATAGGGACAGTTTTAGTTCTTCCTATCCAATCTTTATGCCTTTTATTTCTTTTTCTTGCTTTATTGTGCTGGCTAGGGCTTCCAGCACCATGCTGAATAGGAGAGGGAAGAGTGGACATCCTCACCTTGTTCCTAATCTTAGAGGAAAAGCATTCAGCCTTTCAGCATTTGGGGCGGTGTTTTGAGGTGTGAGGTGGAGTAAATTTGGTGGGCAAAATCAGGAACGTGGTTTTGGACATGTTGAGTTTAAGACGAAGTGGAGATGTTAAGCGGACCGTTGCATATAGGCATCTGGCAACCGGGAAAGAGTTCTTGGCTAGAGGTATACACTTGGGAACCCTGGGCATAAAGGTGGCATTTAAAGCCTTAATCAAACTTACAAGATCACTTAAGAAGAGGGAATGCGGGTGTACAGAACTATATGATAAAAGCCCTCAGAAAACCAGGAATTGAAATAATTTTTTTAAATTGATAAAGACTTTATATATCAAAAAAACCCTACAGAACCATCATATTTATTGAAGAAACTTTTGGCATGTTCCCTTTAACACTGGCTTATGATTAGAAGATTTGGGGGCAACCTCTAGGTCCGTAACTAGGGGAAGGAAGCTATAAAGAGTGGTGGGGCAATAACTATGTGGCAGTAGTATTAAAACTAGAAGTAAAACAGTAGGATCGGTGGAGTTTAAAAACACAGGATTTCAGTAATTTGTATGTCAGTGTAAACCACACTCATATATACAACACAGCGTTACTTGCAAGGACACTTATAAATTCAACAACATATTAAATAAAGCATCTTAGCATGAAGACCTGTGGAGGGTGGTGGGATTGGTACTGGGGAGCAGGGACGAAGGGGAAAATGAACAAATAAAACTAAAACTGAGCTCATGGTAGTACCCCACTCACTGAGGAATATGACTTGTTCAACCCTCTGCACCGCAGGTCCAAAACAAACACATAAATAAGGTCCAAAGCAAACACATAAATAAGGAAAAATAAAAGTGAAGCGTGGCTCCGGGAGCTCTAAAGGGCTCATCCAGCCCTGCATGGTTATTCTCATTTGTCTCTCTTCTCTGCTAGCCCGACACTCTGTGCGAGTGAAGACCATCTCTTCTCCATCTCTGACTTCCAACCCCGTGCACATAGAATCAGCTCTGAAAATGCTAACTTAATGAAAAGCTCCATGATTCAGGCTGGAATGCTTTGAATTTTGGCCCCAGAGATGTGGCATTGAGAAGGGCCTGTTCTGGAGACACACAGGTGCCTTCTCCCATTGCCTCTGCCTGGAAAGGAGAATCTAGGAAACCCTTCAGGAGCCGGAGTCTCCCCTGCTGGCTCCTCTTCACGGCCCCCGCCCCTACTCAGAGGCTCCAAGTCCGCTCTCTGGCAGCCCTAGATGATGGGCTCTGTGGGGCCCAGCCTGGGGCTGCGGGGCCCCAGCTGCCCACCACCCTCTGCCAATGCTCTACCAGTTCATAATGGAGCCTCCGGGTGTGTGCCAGCCCCATCGCTCCCCATCTCCCAGCCGAACCATCTCTGCCAGGCTCCCAGCTACGTGCCCTGACTATTCATGACAAGTGTGCAGAAGCCCTGGCTGCACTCTGGCCTTGGAGGAGAAACAGCCACTTGGCAGGTCAGGGGAGGGAGCGGAGGCTGGGCCTTGCCCCTGGGGACTGACTCAGCATCCTGGGACAGAGGGCACTGGAGCCCTTTGGAGCTGGGCAGAAAGCCAGCCCTGGGCTGGGTCTCAAAAGGTCCAGGACAAATGACAGAATAATAGGACTGATAAGAATCACTACCACTTCTTGGGCATCTCACTTGATCCTCACAAGTGTTATTAACTCCTGTTTTACCGTTTAGGAAACTGAGCAAAGGATCTCAGCTTGTCCATGGCCAAGTGCAATTCGATCCCAAGCTGACTCAACCTCTCTGGGCTTCAGTTTCCCCACCACGGAGAGGGAGAGAGACCGGCGCCCACCTTTCCACTATCCCTCAAGAGCAAACAGAAGCCAAATGAATTTAGGGTGGGAGATCTGGCAGAGGAAGGAGTCGGGCCGGGGTGAGTTCTACCTGAGCGGCCTGGCCAGGCGGCAGGTGAAGAAGCAGACCAGGCTCAAGGTCAGCGCCAGGAGGAGAAGGCTGAGGACCGCTGTGAGGACCACGTCCACGGTGGGGGACAGGAGGGCCATCTTGGGTGAAGAGGGCCCCACGGAGTAGTCACCACAACCTGTAACACCTAGTCACACTAGCCTTGGATGTCTGCTCCAAAGCTCTGGGTCAGTGGCGGTGACCTGGCTTTGCTCCCTGGGGTTAATCTTAGGGGCTTAGCCCAGGAGGGGTGAAATGGGAGGGAGGAGAATCCATGGGGCTCCCCTCCCCCAGCCCAGTCCTTCCCCACCTGAGGCTTGTTCATTCCCCTTTGTCCATTCATTCTTTATTCCCAAACATTTACTGAATACCTGCTATGTACCTGGCTCTGTTCTAGGTACTAAGGACTCAGTGGGGAGGAGGACAGACACGGTCTCCCTCAGTGGGGAATGGGAGGGGAGTGGGAGGGGGTCCTGCAACGTCAAACTGGCCTGCAGCAGCTGCTCGGGGAGGGAGTGCCACTAAAGATCAGCCCAGGAACATCTCACCTGCAGGGTCAGAGAGAGGGAACATAGAACCGCCCAGCATCTCTGGCAAGCCTTGCTGGCCGGGACTGCCATAAAGCAGCCTCTGGGTGAAGGGCTCTGGAAGGAATGTGTGCTGGTCAGAGTAGGCTGCAGGTCAGACCCAAGGAGGGACTTCCTCAGAGGGCGGTAGGCCGGGTGCTGGCATAGAGCAAGGCTCAGACCTCCAGCCGCTGCAGACAGCACCCCATCTCGACAAAAAAACAGAGGCGGGAGTGCCTGGGGAGGCTTGGCGTCAGCCCTGCCTGCTGCCAAGCCACTGCATCTTTAGGGCTGTGATGACAAGCCAGCTGTCCCTCTGAGCACCTCCAGCCTCAGCACCTCTGCACACTGCGTTCCCTCGTCTGGAATGTTCCCTGCTGTCCACCCGATAAAGTCCTCCCTTCACCCTTCCCCCTTGACCTCAGCTCTTCTGGGCTGTCCTGCAGCTCAGCCCCAGCTCAGGCGGTAGTTACAGTTCCTCCCCAAGCTCCCAAAACCCAGCCGCTCAAGACCTTGGTCACGTTTATCAGAGTCAGAGAACCATGGGGTGAGCTCCTAGAGAGCAGGGATCTTGCTCTGTGGATGTTGGCAGCCCCACGGCTGGCAGAGCCGGGTGCACAGCCGGCTGGCCGGGCAGGAATGTGGGTAGGTGGGTGGAAGGGTGGAGGGTCAATGGTGAGTGACCAAAGAGGCAGCTCGGCAGCAGGAAGCACGCTCTGGAGCCCGGGCTCCAGGTTCAGATCCTGCCTCTGCCCCTCGTGAGCTGAGGAGCTCAGGGCCAGTGACCCCACCCCCGGGGCCTCAGGTTTCTCATCTGCAAAGTGGGAGACGAATAAAATCCATAGGGTCCTTGTAAGGATTATATGAGTTAATGCACAGAAAGGCTTAAAACAGGGCCTGGGACACAGTAAGTGGGCAATGAATGTCACCCAGCAGCCATGATCACCGGGCAGGGGAGGATGGGGTGAGGGGTAAGTGGGCAGGTGAGGGGCTGGAGCTGAGAAGGGACAGACCCTTCTCTGCCCACTCGGCCAGCAGCCATTTACCCTTGTGCTCATCACAGACCTGCCCACCTGGAAGGCCCACAAGGTCTTTCCAGCTCTAAGGCTCTAGAAACCAAAAAGCTTACCTGGCTGCTATGTACCTCCACTTGGGGGAGGGGTTAATTAGGGGGTGGAGGTTCCAGTTCCTATACTCAAGGGGCGCTGTGTTTCCTGAGAGGACCAGATTTTCTGTCTGCCTGTCTCTCTCTCTCACAGACAAACATCCCACCAGGAGGCCTGATGCCTTCTCTTCCTCTTGAAGGAGAAAGAGAAAGAGACCACCTAGGGTCAGCCGGGAAGGTTCCATGGAGTGGGTGGGAGGAGAGCCAGGCTGGAAGGATGGTAGGGTTGGGATGAACAGAGAGAGAAACAGTGCTCCCTACAGGAGAACCTGAATGTGCAAAGGCAAGGAGGTAGGAATGAAGTACTTAGAGGTCGGGGAGAAAGGCAGGAGCCGACAGCTGGTGACAGAGGACAGAGAGGCAGCCAGGACCAACCACAAAGGGCTTCGCTCCCTGAGCTCAGCCTGGTCAAGAGCAGGCGCTTGGCATCCCCGCCTGACTTACACGTCTCTTGCCAGCCCATTTCACAGGTGAGGACTTTGCAGCTCAGATGGTCTGCCCCTCGCCCAAGGCCACACAGCAGAGCTGGAATCGGAAGCCTCAGTGGTCTGGGTTCCAGAGCTAAAGATCTTTCCGTGGCTTCCTGGGGTGCCTGGCCGGTCTGGATGCCACAGACTGGCTCTGTGGGCAGAGGACTGGAGCCAGTCAAGGTTCATCTGGCGGGAGGAGAGCTGGCAGCAGGGAGGCGGGGGAGGGAGATGGCAGGGCCCAGAGGCACCGTGCCTGGGGTGGCTGGAGAGCCTGGGCAGAGGGGTGTCAGGGATGGCTGTTCCACGGGCACACAGGCTCCCACCATCCCCCGCAGAGGACATGTTCTGTCCCAAGCCACCTTGCTCTGAGCCAAGCCTCGGAGCTGAGTGGTGGGGTCGGGGGAAGGAGGATGTGCTGTGTTTGTCATCCCCCGCACTCTGGTACCTCACCCAGCACTCCTGCAGTGGGAGCCCCCCTGGTACCAGGAGACGTCGCCATCACAGTGGACAACAAGAAAAGGAAGGCACAGAGAGGGTATACAACCTGCCCAGGGTCACACAGCAATCATCAGCAGGAATAAGTCTCCCCACTAACCAGCTAAGATTTGGGAGGCTATTACCAGAAGCACAAGGCAGTCTGTGAGGCATAGCATGGATACCAACGTCTTGGAATTCCGGAAATCAGTGATTTCTGTCAACTGAAAAGAACATTTCAAACTGAGGCTACTCTAGAAAAACCCTTACTTTATATACTTTGTCATTGTATTTGTAATAATAATAGCATACCTTTTACTATGTGCCAGACATTGTTCTAAACACTTTACCTATATTAACTCATTCAATCTCCACAACAACCTACTAGGTAGGCACTATTATTATACCCATTGTACAGGTAACAAAACAGAAGCACAGAGAGATCGTGCTTGCTCAAGGTCACACAGCCAGTAAGTGGCCAAGCCAGAATTCAGCGTCACCTGTAGATGTTTCTGTCTCCCAGGGCCAAGTATAAACTCCTGAAGCAGTCAGTAAGACTGAAGACAAACCACATTTGTTCTACGTGCAATATGTACATTATATGTTTGGAGATGAATGGAATCCACACATCTACCATTTGACTTATACACTCTTCCCAGATGTCATTTTACTGTATGTGCATCACAGCCCCCGGAGGGAGGGCTTCTTATCCCCACTTTATGGAAGAGAGGTGAGGTGACTTGCCCCAGGTCACATAGCATGAGAGTGGCCAAGGACTGACTGAGTCCAAGTCCTTGATCACAGGTGGTCTGCCCTGCAGAGGGGACGGCCTGGGGTGTGCAGCAGAGACGGGGGGCGGGGTGGGGAAGACCTCGGCTGGAGAACTGGCTCCACCCCTGGACAGGCCAGTGACCCTGGACACAACCCTCCTCCCCCACAATCTCCTACTTCAGCTGGTCCCCATGCAGGACCCTGGACCACCGTGGCTCTTCCCCCCTCCCTGCCCCCGATGCCCCATGTGCTCTGGCAGCCTTCCCCTAGGAGATGAAACCTCCATTCCATAGACAGCCCCACACAGGCCCTGTAAGAAGAGGCTGAGGTGGCTCTGGACTTCAGGGAAATAGGCCATGAACTTGTAACCTTCTGAGTGGCGGCCAACACAAGCAGTATCCCTGGGTGGCAAGTGCCCGATTTCTCGAATGCCCAGCTTGCGTCAGAACAGGGAGTACACAGATGTTCCCAGAGACAGGTCTCACTGCCCTGGGTCCATGGTAATAGCACTCCTCGTATTCCCAGAGAACCTTCCAGCTGGTGGAGGCTCCTGGCACTATTACATTTGATATCCATGGTGACCCTGGGAGGTACAGGGCAGGGATGCACCCTAACCTCCAGGCAAGAAATATGGACCCACAGAGGTGAGGGTCTCACCCAAGGGCGCACAGCTGAGCAGAGCCCCCAGATTGCTTACTGGCTTTATGACCTTGGGCACATCACTTCCCCTTTCTGGGCCTCAGTTTTCTCACTGGTCCAATGGGGATAATCACAGAGAGTGCCTATATCACTGTGCTATTATAAGAAGGATAATTGCACAATAAACAATGAGATCAAGGCCCAGGGCTTGGCCCATATTAAACACTCAAAATAAATGTTAGCTAGTAGTAAGGGTGATAACGAGTGTGCCAGGCACTGTTCTAAGTGCTTTCCAGGCATTCCTTCATCTACTCCTCTCAACACCATGTGGTAGGTGCTATCATTGCTCCCACTGCACAGAGAAGTTAAGTAACTTGGCCAGGGTCACACAGCTATTAACAGGACACTACGAAGGGGGAAAAGGAGAAACTCAAAATGAATGAAGCACCTATTATGTACTGGGAGCTTTTTGTTCAGCCTTCTAAGAAACCAGTCATGTGGGAATTATCAGCCCGGGTCAGAAGAGAAAACTGAGGCTCAGAAGTGGGGAGGGAAGTGCGGGGTCACACAGCAACCATGTGGGAGAGCTGGGATGCAGGCCAGGCCTGACTGGCTCCGTATTCAGTGTGCTGGCTCCCCCATCTCAGTCACATGCCAGAACAGCTTCCATCACGGTCACCATTATGGGCAGCAGACCCCAATGCCTCGGCCACCCCCGGTACAGGGAGCCCCACGTCAGTGTCACGTGACCTCCCTCTGCCTGTGTGGCAATGTGCCTGTGTGAGTTTGTGTGCATGTGTATGCGCGCGCATGCCGGGGTCCTGGCAGTGAGCGAAGCAGGGCTCCCATTGTGTGTGTGCCCAGCCCCGTGACCAGTCCTCACATCAGGCTGTTCCCTCTGCCCCCAGACCAGCTCCTCCTGGGCTTTCACATGATTGCAGCTTCCTGGGGACCTCTCATATCTGGAACGGGCACTCCCTCTGTAAAGGGAGGGCCTTCAGTCACACTGGCTCCCTCCCGCCCAGGTCAGCCCCTCTGGGTTTATAATTTTACACAAAGAGGCCGAGGTGGGTGGGGGCAGCTCAGGGTTACAAGTCAGAGTCCTGGCCAGTTACTCAAGGGCTGTTTTCTCATCTGCAAAGCAGTGATAATAAGTGCCATTCTGCTTCCAATATTGGCTTCTTAGGAGGGAAGGAACTTTGCAAACTGTAAAGTGCTATGCAGATGTTTCTATGGCTTTCTGTTGTTTCCCCTTCTGATGACTGTAGTAGATACGTGCTATAACTTTTGGCCACCCAGAATCCATTCCCCTTTCCTAACAACACCACAAAGTTTCCTTGGGAAGTGGCTCTCCCTTTTCCAGCCAACTGGTTTGGGTAGGGCTGATCCTACCTCCAGTGGCTCCAGGTGGGTCCTGACTGACTGGCTTAAGCTCAAGACTCTCTCCACATGGATGGTGTGTTGTGAGGGAGTGGGGCGATGGAGAGGGGCGCTGTGTGCAACCTGAAGATAAGGCAAGCTCTCAGAAGGTGGAGTAGAGAGATGCAGAGAATCTGAGTCTCTGATGATGCTACTTGAGCCCCTGGATGCAGCCACGCCTGAAGCCTGCTTCTGAACATTCAAGTGACATGAGCTAATTAATTCCCCATATTGCTTACCTTGGATTTTCTGTTACTTGGAACACAGAGTCTGACCTCAGAACTCCAGTTCAGCCTGTTTTTCTCAGCCCCTTACATTGTAAGCAACCACATCATGTCCCTCATCTAGTTGTTTCTACCAAAGGAAAAATCTTGCAAACAAGCTAAAGATGGGTCAATAAGTTTCGAGTGCATGGTAAAATGAGGCCAACCAATACAAGCTTGGTTTTCTTCTTGGAATCTATAAACTTGTAGAATTGTAGGAGGTCCTTGCGCAGGATTTGCCTAAAAGCCCTACTGTGTGCAGGACTTGGATGCTCCCCTTCCAAGGTTGTTGTCAGTTGAGTTTAACAACTCTTTGACCACTAGGTTCCAAGTGTCTACTGTGTGGCTGGCCCTGCACTAAGGGCCGCAGGTACAACTTCTGCCTTGTAGGCCCTTCAGTCTAGTGATGATTGGTCACAATACACATTTTTACTGTATTTTACACAAAGCCCTAGGAGGCTGGCATACAGGGGGGAAACTGCTACACCCATTTCACAAGAGGAGGAAACAGAGACTCAGAGAGGTGCAGTGATTCGCCGAACATCCCTCTGGTAAAGAGGGGCAGGGCTAGGCCATAACCCCGGATCTGCCTGCCTCCAAACCCAGTGCTTTTTCCTCTAGCCTTTGTGGTGGCAGGGATGGCACTGGGACTGACATTTCTTTGAGGTAGTCTGTTCCACTTAGGGGCCATCAGAATGGTTTAAAAAGCTAAAGAAAGCAGGGAAGCCAAGTATCATGGGCTTCCTGTTTGCCCCAAGAGTCTTGGCTCCATGAGAAGCCCCAGTACTCAGGCCCATCCAGCTTTACTCTCCTAAAGGACTCACCTCCTACAGGCTGTGGCCAGAGACGGCCCAGCCACAACCTTAAAATCCAGGCCCCAGTTGCTTTCATGGGCAGCCCTTGGCACCCCAAGTGAGCTGTCCTGGCTTCTCTCGTACCTCTGTCCTGCATCTCTAAGATCCAACTGACACGGCCTCAACATCCCCTATCCCCTAGGGTCTTCCCTATATGTTATTCAACCAACACTCATATGACCTCTGTTTATTGGGCACCTACTATATGCCAGGGGCTGTTCTAGGTACTCAAATCCCTGCTGGTGGGGTGAGCAGACAATAAGAAAGTAAGTAAAATCAATAGGATGCCAGGTAGTGGTAAGTGAGATGGAGGAAAAGAAGTGGGGGAGGAGAGGTGGTATTTGCAGTTTTAAATAGAGAGATCAGAGAAGGTCTCACCACGAAGTCATCTCACCGGAGGCTTGCAATAATCCCACGCAGGCAAGAATGTGATTCCCAAACTGCAGATACGGAAACTGAGGCTTCAGGATTAAATCGAGCCTACACACGCCAATCTAATCAGCTGTGGAGCTGAGGTTCTGGTGCAGGGCTACTGCTGCTCCCCCACGTACCCTCTCCCCTACCAAATGGTACTAGCAGCCCTTTTGCAGGCTCTGAGAGGTAAAGCCACATATCCGGACCAGCAAGAGTACAGGGCAGGGCTGGAGTCAGCCCTAGTGCCACCCTCTGGAACTGCCTCTTAGCAAGACCTACATCTGCTTCCACAGGCCTCGCTCTTCAGCTTCAGCTCTCGGCTTGCTGAATCTCAGTCCTCCTCTTTGCTGACTCCGTGTCCTCCAAGACCACTGCTCTCTTTCCCAGAGCCCCTTTGGCTCTCTATCCCAGGTCACATGAGACGCTAATCGTCCAACCCACCCTTGTTCTGCCTCCTCAATTAACTTCTGGCCCATCATTAAATCTGCATTTGCATGAAACCTACAAAATACATCTTGTGGACGGCCTAGGCGCGCAGACAGCTGGCGTACATGTGTAACGGGGAGGAGGAGTTTCTCACCAAGCTTTTCCATCTGGATTTGTTCAGTAATCTCCCAAAACCCCAGACTAATCTTTCTGAACACTGTGGCATAGTGGAAAGACCTTGACCATGGAGGAGCCGGATATCGGGTTAAGTCCTGGCTGTGTAGCTTTGAAAGTGACTTTATGTTTGGGGCCGCAGGATCCTTATCCATAAAACAGGGTTACAGATCCTCATTCTGCAAGGTTGTTTTAAAGATAAAATGCAGGGACTTCCCTGGTGGCGCAGGGGTTAAGAATCTGCCTGCCAATGCAGGGGACACGGGTTTGATCCCAGTTCCGGGAAGATCCCACATGCCGTGGAGCAACTAAGCCCATGCGCCACAACTACTTAGCCTGTGCTCTAGAGCTCACGAGCCACAACTACTGAGCCTGAGTGCCACAACTACTGAAGCCCACACGCCTAGAGCCTGTGCTCCACAACAAAGAGAAGCCACCGCAATGAGAAACCCTCACTGCAACGAAGAGTAGCCCCAGCTCGCCACAACTAGAGAAAGCCTGCGCGCAGCAACACAGACCCAACACAGCCAAAAAAAAAAAAAAGACAAAAGGCAAAAGAGAGTATCTGTTAAGGAATAACATTTGGTAGAATTTAAAAAAGCATTTAGATAGAGCCTGGCAGACAAACATCAAGATTTTGTTGAATGGAATGGAGAAGTCTGTATAATGGTGAACAACCACCAACAGCACAACAGCTGCATTTATTGTGCTCCTACACTCGGAGGTAGGCACCCTTAATATCAACATTATTTTACAGAAGAGGGGAAAAAAAAGTACAGGGAGGCTCAGTAACTTGCCTATGGTCACACAGCAGGCAAGTGACAGAGATGGGATTATGAACCCAAATTGTCCAATCCCAAAGTATAAGCTGTTAACCATTATGCTAGGTTAGTAAATGAGGCTTGAAACACAGCGATTAAGTCCAGAACCTTCATTTTTTTTTTTTTTTTTTTTTTTCCGTACACGGGCCTCTCACCGCTGTGGCCTCTCCCACCGCGGAGCACAGCCTCCGGATGCGCAGGCTCAGTGGCCATGGCTCATGGGCCCAGCCGCTCCGCAGCATGTGGGATCCTCCCGGACCGGGGCACGAACCCGCGTCCCCTGCACCGGCAGGCGGACTCTCAACCACTGCGCCACCAGGGAAGCCCAGAACCTTCATTCTTAACCACTGTACCAGCTTGTCAGAGCTGAAAGGGATTCTAGGACTAATCTAACCCAGCACTCTCATTTTTTTCCCAGCAGGAGCCGAAGGTCCAGAGAGGTAGTGTGACTTTCCCAAAGTCACACAGTCAGTTAGTTGAAGAATAGGACAAGCACCCTGGTTTCCTAACTCTTGAACCCCATGCCATCACTGAGTATCACAATGACCGTGAGAGGCCTTCAGGGAAGGAGTCTCGAGGATGTACCAGAATTTTTCCAGCAGAAGTGTAGGGAAGGCAGACTAATCAGAGGGAAGAGCCCATGCGAAGGTCTGGCGGCCATGAAAGTCTTTTTTTGGAGAAGAGTGAGCTGTGAGGTGCATGCAAAGGTTGGGGCTGGAACAGATGATAAGGCTGGTTTTCATATTAAACCATATTTCATATTTCCACATGGTTCTTTTATTGTTTAACACTTTCTCATTCTGTCTTATGTTGCTAATATATTTCCTTATTTCTTTCGTATGTTTCTAATGTTAATTAAAAATTCTTGGTCTATCTGTTCTAACGTCGCTGGCTCCACTGCTATCTCAAGTCAGTTTGCTGTTTTTCTTTTGAAGCCTCTGTGCTCCAGGTGCTGATACAGTGGGGTTGCGGGTGCTGCACATACCATCCCTAGAAACAGTGAGGGAAGACATATGGCTCCCGGCACCTCGTCCT
Source organism: Phocoena sinus (assembly GCF_008692025.1). Taxonomy (NCBI): domain Eukaryota; kingdom Metazoa; phylum Chordata; class Mammalia; order Artiodactyla; family Phocoenidae; genus Phocoena; species Phocoena sinus. The sequence goes on along the minus strand of NC_045763.1, from coordinate 16,710,289 downwards.
CAAATCAACACCAGAGTAACAATAGAGCAAAAACGTCACTAAGCCTAGGAAATCCTGGAGAGAAACGGAATATCCTGGGGAGACGGAAGGGGGTTTTAACTTGGTGTGTGCAGCGCTGGAGGGTGGGAACACAGCAGCCAGGAGAAGGGGCAGGGCCTAGTCTTTAGCAGGTGGAGAATACTGTAGAAAAGACAATCGGACTTGAGCTCTGCTCTTGCCTCTTTGCATCAAGCCTTCCCCAGCACACCTCGCCACACCCCCTGCCCCAAAACATGCCCACTTGCCCTGGAGCAATCGAGGCCAGCATTCTCACGTGCACACGCAGGGCCCAGGCAGACGGTCCAAGTATATGCCGGAGTAACATCAGGGCCGTGCAGCAGGCACCGTGGAATTGCAGAAATCAAGAGGGAACTAACGGGGTGACAGGCCTCCATGGTTACTCCACCACCCCTTCTCTTCTGGACCTGGAGGCTGGTGGATTCTGACCTAGGCAGACAGCCCTCTCCCTTGCTGCTTCTTCCTGGCATCCAGAAAGTGAGGCTCAATCCTGTAGAGTTAGTTACTTGGTGGGGGCGCTGGGGGTGAGGGTCGCGATGACAAACCCAGGGAGGAACTATGCAGTTCTGACACCTGGGGGCCTCCACTCTGGGACTGTCATCTCCTTGGGCTCATCAGTGCTGACAGAGACCAGGGTCAGGCTTGGATTCTTACCCCAACATGCAGCACCAGACAGAATAGATGAAACCCTCCCACCCCGAGGAATGAGCTCACGGGTTACAGAACAGGGAATCCGAGGAGTACACTGGCTTCAAAAGAAAAACAAACCAATTAGAGATACCACTGGAATTGGCTGTGTTCAACAGGTGGACCGAGAATTTTAAAATAAGCATTAGAAACACGCCAAAGAAATAAGGAAAGATATTAGTGAAACAAAACAGAATAAGAGAGGGTTAAAGGACACAAGTGGAAATATTCTATATGAAAAAACAGTTGAAATAACAAACACAATAGGTAGAATTAACTGCAGAATGGATACTGCAGCTGAGGAATGAAATAGGGAACTGGGATATCAGATGGAGGAATATTTCCAGGAAGAAGCCAGGAAGGATTAAGAAATCGGAAATATGAAAGAAATGGTAAAAGATCTGTTAAAAGTTAAAACAGCAGCCCCAATCTTACTCCATTAATTTGAAATGTATCATAAACCTAATTGTACAAATCTTCTTGTTTGTTTTTTTTTTTTTGGCCGCACCACACGGCATGTGGGATCTTAGTTCCCCAGTAGTGGAAGCGCCGCGGCTTAAACCCTGGACAACCACGGAAGTCCCCATAATCCTAACTATAAAAGCCAGAACCATAAAGCCTCTAGAAGATAACATAAGCAGATATCTTTGTGACTTTGGGGTAAGGCAAGGAGTCCTAACTTCATTGAAAAAAAATGATAATTTGGACTTCATCAAAATTTTACATTTCTGCTCATCAAAAGATACCATTAAGAGACTGAATAGACAAGACACGTAATGGGAAAGAATACGCACAATACACATAGCTCCCAAAGGACTTGTATCCAGTAAATAAAGAATTCCTGGGCTTCCCTGGTGGCGCAGTGGTTGAGAGTCCGCCTGCCGATGCGGGGGACGCGGGTTTGTGCCCCGGTCCGGGAGGGTCCCACATGCCGCAGAGCGGCTGCGCCCGTGGGCCGTGGCCGCTGAGCCTGCGCGTCCGGAGCCTGTTGCTCTGCGGTGGGAGAGGCCACGGCGGTGAGAGGCCCGTGTACCGCAAAAAAACAAACAAACAAAAAAAAAACGGAAAAAAAAAAAAAAAGAATTCCTAAAGTTGCCAATAAAATGATTAACAACCCCCACACACACAATGGGCAAGAGATGTAGCCACTTCAAAATGAAAACATACGAATGACCAATAGTTCATGGTGCTCCACATAATTATCATCAGGTAAACGAAAATTAAACCCGTTTCACACCCACCAGAATGACTAAAACCAAATCAAAATGACTTGCAAAATCAAACATTGGCAAGAATGTAGAACTCATGGTTATGTAATAAAGTACACCGACTTTGGAAAAGAGTCTGGCAGTTAAACCAACATACACTTATCACATTATCCAGCAATTCCACTCCTAAGTATTTGCTCAAAAGAAATGAAAATACACCCAAAGGGCTTCCCTGGTGGCGCAGCGGTTGAGAATCCGCCTGCCAATGCAGGGGACACGGGTTCGAGCCCTCATCCGGGAAGATCCCATATGCCGTGGAGCAACTAAGCCCATGCACCACAACTGCTGAGCCGGTGTGCCACAACTACTGAAGCTCGGGCACCTAGAGCCCGCGCTCTGCAACAAGAGAAGCCACCACAATGAGAAGCCCGCACACCACAACAAAGAGTAGCCCCGCTCGCTGCAACTAGAAAAAGCCCCTGTGCGGCAATGAAGACTCAACACAGCCAAAAAGAAAGAAAAAAAGAAAGAAAATACACCCAAAGAGTCATACATTAAGTGTTCATAGGAACTTTATTTATAATACCCCCAAACTGGAAACACTCTATTTATTTAATTTTTGGCAGCATGGCGTGTGAGATCTTAGTTCCCCGACCAGGGCTTGAAGCCACGCCCCCTGCATTGGAAGCGCGCAGTCTTAACCACTGGACCACCAGGGAAGTCCCTGGAAACAGTTTAAATATTCACTAAGAGATCAATGAATAAACAATGGTGGTATATTAATTCAACGGAAAGCCACTTGACTGAAAAAGGAGAGAACTATTGAGGCAACAAACATAGATGAATCTCAAAAACATTATGCTAAGTGAAAGAAGCTAGACATAGAAGAGTATCTGCTGTATGATTCCACTTACACGAAACTCTAGAAAAGACCAATCTAATCTATGGTAAAAGAAATCAGAATAATGATTGCAATTTGGGAGGAAAAATAAACTGGAAAGTGTTGTGAGGGAACTTGCTAGAGAGAGAGAAAAATTTTTTAAATCTTATTTTGGGGTTATGGTTACAAGGTAATGTAATTGGTCAAAATACCACATTGAATTGAACACTTAAGATCTGTGCATTTTATTGAATGAAATTATACATCAACCAAAAAAAGAGAGAGAGATGGAAATATAAGCACCAACATCTAGATATTAGGAGTCCCATGAGAGGAAAATAAATCAAAAGAAGAGATATTTGAAGAAATAATGAAGACAACCTTGGAACTGAAGAAAAATGATAGATCTCAGTTTGAAAGCATCCCAAATACATCAGACAGGATAGATAATGAAAAACCCACACTCAGAAATATTAGAGTGAATATCCGAAGACACATTCTCAAAGTCTAGAGAAAAACAGATCACTTACAAAGGAATAAGTAAAAAATTGAATTGACCAAAGTACCAAAGGAAAAGAATTTGAACTGAGAATTTTATATCCAGCTAAACTGCCATTCAAATGTTAAAGGCTAAAAAAAAAACATTCAATGGCTCAGGTTCATACAAAAAGACACCCCCCCAAAAAAAATTTTGAAGTAACTATTTCAGTAATAGAAACAAATTCCACATATGATACTAAAGATATGTGAAAGCTGAGCAAATAACTTAGTAAAGTTTAGTGTTTAAAAAAAATCCCCAGATCAAAGAGAAGAACAAGACAAATATATAATATCTAAACAACTGAGAACTGTAAAACCTAGACAGTGTTAATGTGCTGTCATGGGGGCTCAAAGGCATGTCACTGAAGAGTATAAGGGTTGAAAGGGAAGAGAGAGACCAAAGGGTTTAAGAAAGTGCTAATCTTGTCTTTGCAGGGAAGAGCTACAGCTAACAATTCTTTTAAAGTAATAAAATATTAAAATGAAACAGAAAAAGCAAGATAAATTGAAATTAAAAAGTAGGATACACACATACTTTTCAGGAACACTCAAACATTTTAAAAATTAATCACATACCAGACCACAAAACAAGTCCCACATTTTAAATAACAGGTCTTCACAGAGTCCACATTCTCTGACCATTAACTTTGAAGTTAGTTTTTAAAAGGACAAACAATTTTCCATACACTCAGAGATTTAAAAATCCCTAAATAGCTCATAGATCAAAGAAATGTCATAGTAGAAATTAAACACCACTTAGAACTGAACGATAATAAAACACTATATATCAAAAACTGCAACGCAGCAAAGAAAGTCTAAAAATTAATGAGCTAAGTTTCCAATTTAGGAAATTAGAAAAAACAGAAACTCGAAGAAAATAAAAGGAGATTACAAAGAGCAGAAATCAACAAAACAGAAAACAAAGATTAAACTGAGAAGATCAAAGCCACAAGTTGGTCCTTTAAAAAAGTCAATAAACTTGAGGCAAGATTAATTTTAAAAAATAAACAGAGGGAGAAAGAGATAATACACAATTATTACGGAAAAGAGGAATACAATAAGAAAATGCTATAAGCAACCTTACACCAATAAATATGAAAATGCAGATTAAATGCATACATTTCTAAAAACACATATATAACATACCAAAACTGACTCAAGAAGAAATAAGGAAACTAGATTTAAAAATTGAAACAGTAGTTAAAATCTTTCCACAAAGAAAACAGGCCAAGGTGATTCTACAGGTGAGTTCTATCAGACTTCAAGAAGCAAATTATCTCGATTTTACCCAGACTTTTCCAGAAAACAGTAAAAGAGAAAATATTACCATCTACTTCTGTGAGGCCATTGTTATTGCAATACCAAAGCCAGAAAAGCACAACATAAAAAATGAAAATTACAGACCCATTTTATTCATGAAAACTGAGAAAACTCTAAACAAGATATAAGAGAATAACCAATATACAAGTTAGACTTATCTTAGGACAGCAAGGATGGTTTAATATTAGAAGATCAAATATGTAATTAACTACATTAACAGATTAAAGGAGAAAAACCATATAATCATCTCAAGATACTTTTTGAAAGCATTTAATGCAAATTAATTCAACACAAATTATTATTTTTAAAAAGCTCTCGGTAAGTTATGAATAGAAGAAAGCTTCCTTAACCTAAAAAAAACAATTTATAAAAAGTCTGCAATACATATATATTAAATGGGGAAACATTAGAACATTATCTCTAAAATAAAAAACAAGACAAAGATACCTAATACCACCTTTAAAATTTTTAAGATTGTACTGGTAGTCCTAGACAGTGTAATAAGATGAGAAAAAAAGTTAAAAGCATAAAGATCTAAAAATACAAAAGAAAACTATCATTACTTGTAACTGATTGTCTGCATAGGATCTACAGACAAATAATTGGAAATAGAGTTTAGCAAATTAGCTTGATAAGATCAAATGCAAAGAAGCCTATTGCATTTTCATACATCAGCTACAAAGAGAACTGGAAAACATATGAAAAAATGGGTACCCAGATGGGAAAAAAGTTGAATTGGATCCTTATCCTACACTATACACAAAATCAACTGAACATGGATCAAGGTCTTAAATGTGAAAAACAAAACTTTGAAACATTTAGTAGAAACTGTAGGTGACAGCTTTCTGATCTTGGAGTTAAGGCACACTTTCTTAAATAAGATCCAAAAAGCACTAAATATTAAATAAAACAGTGCTAGATTCGACTCTATTAAACTTTAGAATTTCAGTTTCCAAAACATCAGTAGACTCAGAAATATAAAGAACTATTACTAGGGAGTTCCCTGGTGGCCTTGTGGTTAGGATTCCGGGCTTTCACAGCCGTGGTCTGGGTCCAATCCTTGGTCAGGGAACTGAGATCCTGCAAACCACACAGTGGGGGAAGGAAGGAAGGAAGGGAGGGAAGGAGGAGAGAGAGGGAGGGAGGGAGGGAGGAAGGAAGGACTATTACAGATCAATAAGAAAAGAACAAAAAAAGGACAAATAGAAAAGTGGGCAAGGGACTTCCCTGGTGGTCCAGTGGTTGGGAATCCGCCTTCCAGTGCAGGGGACGCGGGTTCGATCCCTGGTCAGGGAACTAAGATCCCACATGCCTCGGAGCAACTAAGCCTGCATGCCTCAACTATAGAGGAGTCTGCACGCCTCAAGGAGGAGCTGGCACACTGCAGCTGGGACCCGACACAGCCAAAAATAAATAAATAAATATTTTTTAAAAAGGAAAGAAGAAAATGGGCAAAAGACATCTCACACACACACATTCATATACACTTCTTCAACCTCATTGGCAATCAGGGATATGTAAATCAAATCTACAGTGAGAAATCGTTATGCTTGTTGGGTTGGAAAAAATAAGTCTGACAACACTTATGGAAGATGTAGAACAACAGGATCTCTTACATGTTACTGGTGGGAGTATAAACCGATACAGTCACTTTGGAAAACAGTTTGCTCTTATCTTGTGATACTGAACAAATATTCATATACCCTATGATCCCACAATTCCACTCCTAGTTATATATCAAGAGAAAATTTCTCTATATACGCATTAGAAAGCATATCCATGAATACTCATAGTGCTTTTTCTACACTAGCAAAAACCTGAAAACAACCCAAATGCCATCAACAAGAAGTTGACTAAATAAAAACTGTGGTGGGAATTCCCTCGAGGTCCAGTGGTTAGGACTTGGCGCTTTCACTGCCAAGGCCCCAGGTTCAATCCCTAGTCGGGGAACTAAGATCCCACAAACAGGGCAGCACGGCCAAAAAAAAAAAAAAAATTACGGAATACTCAGTGGAATATTATACTGTAGTTAAAAAAAAAGAATTACAGCTACATGCAACCACTGGATCAATCTCGGCAATGTAAGATTGAGTGAAAAAAGCAAGTCCCAGGAGATTATGTAAAGCATGATACACTTTCATAAAGTAAAAAAATATATATTTTACATAATGTATATAACACATACATATATATGATTTTAAATACTAATCAAAAAAAGGCAAAGGGAATGAGAAACTTCATATGTATAACACGTATATCTGTGTGTGATAATAATACTAATAAAGTATTAATCAAAATTTTAAAATAATAATTTTAAAAGGCAAGGGAATGAGAAAGCCCAGACTCAGGAGAGTGGTTACCCCACATGAAGAATGGTGGGTAGGAGACAGATGGAGGAACCCAGAGGAAGATGTAAGGTATTGGATGATGGCTCATAGGCATTTAAAATTTATTTTTAATAATAAAATAGGGACTTCCCTGGCAGTCCAGTGGTTAAGACTCCACGCTCCCACTGCAGGGGACATGGGTTCGATCCCTGGTAGAGGAACTAAGATCCCACATGCCACGTGGTGCGGCCAAAAAATAAAAATAATAAAATATACAAGAGGGCCATTATGAACCAGTGATAAATGTGCTTGAACAAGGATCATGATTAATCCACTGAAAGATCCCAGGGTCCATAAAACAACTTAAATGAAAACAAAAATGCTCAGTAAATATTCACATTTTGTCAAGCACTACAGAAACTGTTCAACACGCTTCATATCTCATTGAATCCTCAACAGTTTTACGAGCTGGAAACCATTACTTGTCCCCATTTTATGAGTAAACTGAGGTTCAGTCACTCGGCCAGGGTCAATCATCTGGAACCCAGGTCACCTCCTCCTGTCAAAGTAGGCAAGATATGTAACTTTCTTGGCAAACAGTAAGTGCTTAATAAGTGTTTGCCTTAATTCAGAGGGGCTGTGTGGGCATATTGGAGAGAAACTGATTGGTGGCTAGGGGACCCAGATACAGTCCTACCACCGCCCTTCACGACCTGGGAGGGTCACTTTCCCTCTCTGTGCCTGGAGAGGGCTGGAATGGCAAACCCCAAAGTCCATTCCTGCTTAAACAACCATTTAAGGGGCCACCCAACAAACAGGTCACCCTTACCTTACTTCTCCTGGCAGGCCCTGCTGATTCTCCCAGAGTCGGTCTGAGGTCTGCAAGCTTTGGGTCCAGCCCACCTTCTGACATCACCTCCTGGCCCCCTCCGCTCACCACTCAGACTTTCTGTGCCCTGTTTTCTTCCCTCAGGGTTTCTGCACGGCCTGTTCCCCAGCCTGGAACACTCATCCCCAAGGTCTTTGCTTGGAACACTCCTCATTCTTCAGGTCAAAGGCCACCTCCTCTGAGCCCCTACCGCACCCCAGTCCCTCACTATTTCACAACCCTGCTCATCACTGGTTGAAATTAACCCAGTTTTATTGTATGGTCTGTCTTTTGCATTACAGAGGAGCTCCTGTATCCCCAGCACCCAGAGCCACACCTGCCTGCAGAAAATGCTCAGTATTTGTTGGAAAGAGAGAGGAAAATAAAAAGAATGATGCTGCCTCCCGCAGAAATTCTTTGTGGTTGTTCTGCCTGAGGCTTGGTTAGGTGGCTCCTCTGGTCCCATAGCTCTTGAACTTTCCTTCACCCTACACCACCTGGTGAGTGTGTCTGAATGTGTCTGTTTACATGACCATCTCCTGCACACACTGGTTATCTTTGAAGGAAAAGCTAGATCAGATTCGTCTGCGAATTCCAGCAGCCAGCCTTGGGCCTAGAAGGCAGTTGGGCTAAGGAAACGTTTGTTGAATGAATGTTCTGCACCCATCCTTCGCCCTTCCTGACTCTGCTCCCTCTTTTTTCCAGCCTGACAGGTGCCAAGAGGTGACACCCAGGTGAGCTGACAAGAAAGGCCACTCCAGCGTGAATTTTCTGAAGTGGGGACAGCCCCTCCTTCCACCAACAGTAGTCACTCCAGACAGTGAGGGAACAAAGCCCAAGGTCAGCCCTGCCTCTGCCACAGGAACCATCTGGGGCCTGCCCAGCAAAGCCAATGGGACAGGGTTTTCTGTGCCTCTCAGCCTCGCTGCTTAGAGCGTGCTACAGGATGGGGAGGCTGGAAGGCCTGCCTCAGAGCCCCAGTGAGAGGCCTTGCCAAATGAGCTCAGCCTGGCCAGGGGCCAGTGGGGGAATACTTGATTATTCCAATCAAGTAGCCACGCAAGAGGAAAGGATCTGCTTCCTCCAAAAGGACGAAGTGAGGCAGGCAGGCCAGTCCAGGGACTTGGGTGTCGAAGGGGGAAATTGCAGAGCACGGTTCTCACACAAACCAGTGCTCTGAGATTTGCCACCCCAGGAAGACTCTGGAAGCCTGAGATGGAACTCCAGGAGGGTCAGGTCCAAGGCCAGAGCCCTGGACTGAAGCTGGGGCCAGTCCCCCACTGAGGATTCTCAGTTAGCAGTAGCTTCAGCCAGGCTAATTACTCTGGCCTCCTTCTGACCCTGGTTCTGGAGACACCGGGACTGCCCCGCTGTGCTCCCCACCCCTGTCCATTCCTCCCTTTGACCAGGATCACACAAGGGGTAGATAAACTCTGCATCCTCGGCTCAGGGGGCCAGGGAGTGTCCCACAGTCTATTCCTGCCACTTGCTCAACTCCTGCCTTGCACCCCCTCTCTGAGTCAGGCTCTGGAAGAACCATCAGGTGCAAGAAGAGTTTATACATCTGGCCTGCAGAGATTTATCTAATATTTATTAAGTGACTCCGGGCCCACACTCTGGAGCCAGGCTGCCCAGGTTCCAATTCTGGCTTAACCACTTATGAGCTGCATGACCTTGGGTAAGTCCCTTCTCTTTTCCGTGCTTCTCCTTTTCACCTGTAAAAGCTGGGATTGGAGTACCTACTCTGTGGGAAGTTTAAGAGGACCAAATGAAAAAGGGTGTGTAAAACACTTACTTAGCAGGCCATACATGGGGATTCAGCAAATGACAACTCTTAGTATTATTAAACAAATTAAGATTGCTTGGAGGCAAGCCTAAGTCTCTGGACCAGGCATCCCCAAGACAGACAATTTTTCCCTCACCAGAGGCAAAACCAGTCAGCTCAGAGCAGACTGAATAGCAGAGGGGAAAGCCCCCAGACTCTGGGTTCAAATCCCAGCTCCTCCACCCATCAGCTCTGCAACCCTGGGCAAGTTACTTAACCACACTGAGTCTTGTTTCTGCCTCTGTGTATTACAGACCACAGTAGTACCTCCCTCAGAACTGTCACAAATCTTCCCCATCGGGGGGGATGTTAGTCCCTGTTGCTGTCGGCTCTGAGCAGTGCCAGGGAATTAGGGAGCTGACACGTGCAGGGGCTGCCCCAGGCAGGGGTAAGGTGATGGGCTGGTTTCCTTTCCTGAAAACTTCCGTCTGGGCCCAGCCTCAGGGTGTGATGTGGGGAAGTCTCCCCAGGAGGTGGGGAAACTCTCCTCCACTGCAAGGATCATGTAATATCAGTGTGTACACTCACCCAGGCCTGCCTGCCAACAGCCAGCCCTGAGCAGAGGCGAGAGGAACTGACCAGCAGGAAACTTAGATGAACCTTTCCTTACAAAAGGAGGCAGTACGGCCAGACTCCATAGCCTGATGGCTGGGATTTACGTGCCGGCCTGCCAGCTGCTAACCACTTCCCCGAGCAAGTGAGTTCGTTTCTCTGTTTCCTCATCCATGGGGTGGGGATGATTAATTATGGTGCTACCTCCCACGGCTGAAGAGTTCCTACACCTAACACACTTGGGGCAGTGTCTGCTCCTAGGAGGTATGAGCTGATGCTATTATAGTCATTCAGGACTGCTTTAATTTCTTCTGTGAAGGATCTCCTGGCTTTGTCCAGCAGACTCAGGTCTCCCTCCTGTGGGCTTCTATACAGGGCAGGATCCACGCCTGTTACATGGATGATGATCACAGGATCTACTATGTGCTCGGCACTGTGTCTTAACACAGTGTCTTAACACATTTTAGCATATTTTATATCCATGGAGATGTTTCCTAGTCAGGGGGCAAAACCACCACTGGACTCACCTACTACTTATGACCACAGGCTCTGGGGCAGGGGCTTCTGTGCTATGGAGAGAGGTTGGGGGAAAATGGTCATCACATTATATTACTTGGAATACATGTGCCCTGGAAGGTATGAAAATATTTGCACTTGGTACCGACTGTGTGACTTAGGAGACATTACTTAGACTCTCTGGGGCTCAGTTGTGAGGAAAAATGAATAAATATAAGTGAAACACTTAAAACAGAGCCTGGTCCATGACATATTTAAAACAAATATCTATTGATATATATGTATCAATCACTCCTCCGAGTACCTCTCAGGGACAGAGGAGGAAACAGGCACGGAGGTCATACAAGGTCTTAGTTCCTAAGAGATGTTACTTCCTGCAAGTATTCACTCACCCATTCACCATATAGGTATTAAGTGCACGCGATGCACCAGGATGCATGTTATATAGATTCGGCAAATGATGGCTGTTACTATTTTTAAAGAAATTAAGGTTATTGGGCACTGAGGGTCCATCTGTGAACAAGAAGATTGGTCAGAGGTATGACGCTGGGGAAACTCATACCTGACTAAGGGTCTGAGCCACCAATAGGGAGACTGGATTGTCCTGCTGCCAATCATTAACCAATCATTCATGAGCTGATGTCACTGATGGAGAGAAGAAGACACCAATGCAGATGCGGGAAGGGCAGCCAGGCTCAGCCTGGAGTGGCTCAGGTGTTAAACCCAGCGGGACAGCCTTTTCAGATTTCCCCATGGGAACCAAGCCCAGCAGGGCTGTGGAAACCCCTGCCAGGCGGGGCAGCCTTTCATTACGTTAACGTCATTGGACGCTTGCTGAATGAGGGTAGCTTGCTAGACACTGGGATTCACGAATGGCTCAGCTGGGGTTCCTGCCCTCCAGAAACTCACACAGAGCCAGACACTACCTGGATGATCAGATTACAAAGGGCTGAAGATTTCCAAGCAAGATCTAGAAAAGCAGCCATGATGCCAACTGGCAACACAGGCAGGGAGGACACTGCAGGGGAGGGGACAGCAGGTGCAAAGGCAGAGATGGGACAGGTTGGGGGACACATGTGGGGAAAGATCTTTAGCCTGTGATCCTGACCTGAGTTTGAGGGCTGGTTCTGCCATCCACTTGACCTGAGCCTGTTTCCATTCTGCAAAATGAAGATAATACTTTATTGGGCTGTTTCAAGGATTCAGCGAGTTCATGAATAAGAAAGAGCTTTAAAAATGGAAAAGTGTAAGAGTCTGGATACTGAGGCTGGCAGTACCCAGTATTAAAGTGACTATTAAATGAGTGTTAAAGTGACTCATCTACGGTCCCCTGGCTGATTAAAACAGGAACTAGTTTTGGTTCATCAGGATGAGGGGTCAGCAACTCAACCCCACCTCAGCTGCAACACTCCCATGTTCCCATCCCCCAACACAGGCTCCCCTGGCCAATCCAGGGCCCAGGGATAACCATTTCCTCACCGTGTGATCCCAGGCCCAATTTTCTAACCTGCAACACGGAGATACCATTTGCTGTGCTACTCCCATGTGTACATGGAAGGCTCTGCATGTGGAAGAGCGCTTTCCACAGGTGAAGGAATGTCAGGGTTACAAATGAGAGGTGATGATGGTGAGTGAGGAAGAGCCAGTGTGGAAACTGAGCCAGGGAGGGGAGCCAGCTTCAGGGCTGGACGGATGTGAAAATTCCAATCTCAGCAACTCCGCTGGTTCACCAGCTGAGGAAACTTGGGCAAATTATTTCACCTTCGAGTCATTTCCCTCACTTGAAAAATGGGCTGTTATAAGGATTAAAAGCATGAATGTACATAAAGCATTTAGTAGAGTGGCTTGGTACATAACAAATACTCAGTAGATGTTAATAACTCTTATTACTACTATCACCACTACTATGGATGTTATTATGGAGGGTGGGGGAAGGGGTTAGTGGAACTCTTTCCAGGACGATCTGAAACCAGCCTCTTCCTTCTCCTTTTTATTTTAAGCCTGAGTTGTGACCAGCCCCAGAAACCATTCCCCACCCTTCCTTGAGGAGTGAACCAGGGACACAGCTCCATGGAAGGTCTGCACCCTACATCAGAGGTGAGTTCTGGCACAGTCTAGCTCAGGAGTCCTCCTGCTTTCCCAGACCAGGAAAAGAAGACTGAGGAGCACAGTGACACCGACCTGGGCACCACCCTGGGCCTGTCCCTTCTCTGCCCCTGTTCACACAATGCCTAAGTCCAATTTGGTTCCAGGATGTCTTTCCATCTTGTGTGCCAATTCTAATGAGTGGATAATGGCTGCCTGTAGGACTGCATTTAGAAGGAACTTAAGGTTTAGAAGGAAAGAGAGCAGTGGTTGATTAGTCATGTCTGACATGTACAGGACAAGAGGGTGACAGCATGCATGCCAACTATTTGCCACACGTGAACTAGAAAAGTCCTAACCTTGCCTCCCTCAAACAAGCCATAGTTGTCAGGCAGGGTAACTGAAAGCCAAGAGGGAAAGGGATGTGTCCAAGGTCACACAGCTTGAAATGGCAGGGCTGGGATTCAAACCCAGGCTCCTCTGGTTTTCTGAGGATGCTTCCTGCTAGGATTGTCATTTCCTTCCTCTTGACTAGAAGAGGAGGTGTCCAGGCCAAAACCCATTGTCTGGGAGAACAGAAGCGGCTGTCCAACCAGGAGTGTGCCTGTGCTTGGTCCCCTCCCTCTGAGACCTCCCACATGACTTTGCAAACCCTAGAGACAGATGGTTCCACTGAAAACAAATATCTACAGCAAGGTCCCCTGAGGGCTTGTATCCAGACAAAAAAATTGAATCCAGATGCTAATCTGATTGGGCAGGAAGGTATGAGACCTAAATTTGGGTCTCACTGCCTCTTTCTGGCTGTGTGACCTTGAGAAAGTTACTCAGTTTCTCTGAGCTTTAGTTTTCATCTCTATAAAATGGAGAGGATAACAAGTTAAATATAATAAGGTCCTTAAAAGTGATTTTCTCAGTTCCTGACACAGAGTAAGACCTTAAACGTTAGTTGGAAAGATGAGGTCAAGGGGAAAAATGAAAACTCACAGCATTTTCACAAAAACTACTCAGGTGATTAAGGCAAGGCTCAAATGAGCTTTTGAGAGGAACTTGTTTATCTTTGATATCCTGATAGGCTAACTGAAGCTGAAATATGAATTATGACATTTGATCATTTCAAAATAAGCAACCAGACTCTTTTAGAGAAATAGGGTATGTCATTCATGTCACAAAGAAGGAAGCATCCTTGAGTGGGTGGATTGGCAATGGTAGGGGATGAGTGTGTATATTTCGCACTTTGCAGGCTGAGTGATTTTGTGCCTCAGTCTCCTTATCTGTAATGCGATAATTGCACTTGCCACATAGGGCAGCCATTAGACTAACCGAACAGTTCCAGGACAGGTGCTGAGTACCACCTGGCATGACAACGTTAGCGGTGGTGTGTGGAGGTGGGAGGGGGGTGCTCGGCTTAATGAGGCAGAGGAAACAGAGCAGCTATACAGGTGCTAAGAAGGAGTGAAGGAGGGGAGGGGGTCTCAGAGTCGCTGACACACTTTCCACCCAGAATGGTGGCAGATGAGTACGTTATTAACTCCTGTATGTTAAGAGGCCAGTAAGTCAAAGTGGGAACAGGTGGAGTAGAAAGAGACAAATGATACTCGGAGAGGCCAAGCCTGACACAGCCAGCTTAGAGGATTATAGGACATCGAACTGACAACCTCAACCTGAGGTCTGGGAGAGTGCCCACCCTGCTGTTCTGTAGACAAAGTAAAAGGTGAATCAGAGAAGGCAAGAGCTCGACTTCACAAAAAGTCACATGGCAGATCCTTTTAAAAGTGAGATTTACGGGGACTCCCCTGGTGTCGCAGTGGTTAAGAAACCACCTGCCAATGGAGGTGACATGGGTTCAAGCCCTGGTCCGGGAAGATCCCACATGCCGCAGAGCAACTAAGCCCGTGCACCACAACTACTCAGCCTGTGCTCTAGAGCCCGCAAGCCACAACTACTGAGCCCGTGCGCCTAGAGCCCACGCTCCGCAACAAGAGAAGCCACCACAATGAGAGGCCCGTGCATGCAGCGAAGAGTAGCCCCCGCTCACCACAACTAGAGAAAGCCCGCGTGCAACAACGAAGACCCAACGTGGCCAAAAAATAAAAATTTTTTAAATTAAAAAAAAATTTTTTTAAGTGGGATTTATGGTTTTTCAAGTAAAAGCCACCTAAACACTTTTTTAAAGAACATAAAATGTTAGCTGGGCCTGTCCGGCAGCTTGCAGACCTGGCCAGCGGAAGTTCATCACCTGAATCACAAACTGAGATCTGGGAAGATGAAGACGCTTCTCTCAAACAAGCCCTGGGTCAGTGCCTCACTACAGGGTCTCAGAGGAAATAGCCTCCCAGCCGCCATTCCCCTCTCTCCCTTCCCCGGGTCAGGGCAGGGTGACTGAGGC
The DNA here is from genome assembly GCF_008692025.1 of Phocoena sinus. Taxonomy (NCBI): domain Eukaryota; kingdom Metazoa; phylum Chordata; class Mammalia; order Artiodactyla; family Phocoenidae; genus Phocoena; species Phocoena sinus. The sequence goes on along the minus strand of NC_045763.1, from coordinate 16,695,038 downwards.
ACCTCGGGAAGGGGTTTAGACCCAAGGTGTCCATCCCTTGGGCCTCAACTGCAAAATGGCAGGGGGTGAGGGGTAGGTGAGGTTCAAAGATGATGTGGAAAGTGCCTGGTACCCAGCGGGTGCTCACAAAATGCTACTTCCCACACAAGGGCATTCCTAGCACTCCTCTGCAGCTGCAGGGACCAGGGGCCCTGTGGCTCTGTCAGGAATCAGGGCTCCCCCTTGTTCATCTTGTACCCCGCAGAACAGTTTGCTTGTGGAGACCTTCTAGGATCTCATGCTAGGCAGCTGCCTCCAGAGCCTTCACCGTGAGCTTTAACCATGAGGTTTCATGGCCTCCTACACTGCCCTTGAGCTCAGACACGGCGATTTGGAGATCTGTGCTACAGCTGGGCTATGGCCTGTCATCAATCACCAGGCCTTGGCCCCCAGCAAAGGGGGCAGAACAGAGAGCTGTGGGTTCAGAGTGCAAGACGGCGTTTCCTGTCTGCGAAGTGACACCAATGCACAGGGCTACTGGGAGCATTAGGTGAGGTGGCAGATGTCAAGGGGGTCCCTCCCCTCAGGGGGCTGCATAATCTCTAGTCTGAAGCACCCCAGGTTGCCTGTCCCCTAGGGGGTGGGCCCCGGGCCCAGCTTCCTAAGCACTGACAGGCTGATGCTCTGTTAGCCCCCAAACTCTAGAGCCCTTAGCCACTTCCTGGGACCAGAAAAGCAGAAAGGAAGCTCCCTCCTCCTGGCTGACATGTTTCAGAGATGCTGCCGGGCCCCGGAAGAGGGATTGGTGTCTATGTGTCCCACATTCCTAACCTGAGCCTCCTGAGGGCTGGCCCAAGGCTCATGCACCTAGCCCAGAAACTGCAAACTCAGAAGGCAGGCAGGGAATGGCAATGAAGCAAATGGGCTGGGTGCGAGAGCAGGGCACAGTGGGGACTGCGGTCAAGTGGGTGGAGCAGCTGCTAATGAGCTCCAGTCACGGTGGCCAGGCAGGGATGCAGCCCAGAGAGGCCACATCTTTTGATCTTTTGAGAGAAGCCAGAAACCCTTATTTTTATGTAAAATGCAATCACCAGCAATGAAGTCAATGTTTTAAAATCACTGCAGAAGACTTATAGACATCGAAAACAAGCTTATGGTTACCAAAGGGGAAACGTGGCGGGGAGGGATAAACCAGGAGCTTGGGATTAACACATGCACGCTACTATATATAAGATAGATGACCGACAGGGACCTACTGCACAGCACAGGGAACTCTACCCAATATTCTGTGATAACCTATATGAGAAAAGAATCTAAAAAAGAATGAATATATGTATATGTATAACTGAATCATTTTGCTGTACACCTGAAACTAACACAACATTGTAAAGCAATTCTATTTCAATGAAATTTTTAAAAAATCACTGCGGGAGTCAACAATGCCCCCACCCCCACCCTTTTCTGCCTCAGGAGGGCAGTTTGTGACTGACCTGCCATAACCTAAGTCACAAATGTATGAGGACCAACTCAAATTAAATCAGACCCATTCCAAGTCTTAGGGATGTCCCACCCCCCAACTCCTGCTCTTTAGGCAACTTGGTTTACAGATGAGGACACTGAGGCTCAGAAAGGGGAAGGGACTTGCCCAAGGTCACACAGGTAGTATATCAAGAGTTCAAGGGCTTAAACTCTGCTCTGAGTTGCGGATCTTTCTCTACCAACTCACGTCATCTGTATTCTTCCTTCAACAATTCTTTCTTTTTAAAAAATAGATATATTGGGCTTCCCTGGTGGCGCAGTGGTTGAGAGCCCGCCTGGCAATGCAGGGGACACGGGTTCGTGCCCCGGTCCGGGAGGGTCCCGCATGCCGCGGAGCGGCTGGGCCTGTGAGCCATGGCCGCTGAGCCTACGCGTCCGGAGCCTGTGCTCCGCAATGGGAGAGGCCACAACAGTGAGAGGCCCGCGTACCGCAAAAAAAAAAAAAAAAAAAAAAAAAAAAAAAAAAAAAAAGATATATTAAGGATATGCTATGGAAATGATACACACCAAAATCAAGATAGTGGTTACTTTTAGGACAGTCATGGGTGACCCTGAGCAAGCCGTTCCCCTCTCTGGACCTCAGCCTCCCTGGTCAGCAAAGCAGCCGGTTGACAGAGGCAGCCTTTAAATGCCTTCCAGCTCTGAGGAATCTATGAGGTCTCTTCTCTGGCCAGTACTTTGTGGCCTCAGATGAATATAAAATAGTAATAATAATAATAATGGGGAGGGCTAGTCCACGGTAGCCAGGAAGGAACACTACAATTTTAAGTGAAACTTGACTCCTGGTTACTGGAATTCAGAAAGAATGATCTTAATACCCAGGCAGTTTAACCACCATCCGACAGTTAAACAAAAACACATCTGGTTTAACTTCATTTTCCTCATCTCCTCCCCCCCCACCCCCTATCCTCATCTCAAACTTTACCTCTTAATTTGAGAAGTCAAATTAAATGCAAACAATTGATTTCATGCCACAGTGAGGTTGAGAATTTCAGCATGGAAAACTTTAAGCATGAAGTTTTTCTGGGTGTAATTAGTAAATGTTGGGGGGTGGTATGAGGGGGTTGGAAAAATATGGAGACTATTCTTGAATGTTCTTTGGACACTGAGCATCAGAGAAGAGTTGCTGGGGGCCTACTATGAACCCAGCACTCAGAGAGGCCAAATGACTTGCCTCAGGTCACACAGCTAGGGATTGGAACCCAAGATGCTGATCCCAAAGCCAGCACTTTCCCTCCTGTCTAGGCCTTTATAACCTACATAGGGCTTTCCCTCTGGCCATTATGGATCACCTGGTAGTGGCAAAGAAACTGTCCCATAGGAAATATTAACTTCTCAACAACAATCTCCAACAATGGGTCAGCCCCAGCTGAGCCATTCAATGGTGAAAAGCCATTTATGATTTTGCTGGCCCCACACATCAACTCTGCAAAGTACATATTATTAACCCATATTACAGATGATTTCCTTACCTGAGGCTCAGAGAGGGAAATAAACTTGTCTAGGGTCACACAGCAGTGCTGGGAATGAACCTCCAATCTACTGCCTACAACTGCCCTCTAAAAACAAAACAAAAAAACACACGGCACAGCTTAGCTCCAGCCTGCTGAGGATGAGGACGACGACGTAGCACTGGAAAGCTGAGTGTGCATTCCTGTGGCCATGCGGAGGTTGCTGGGTGCTGGTTCTCAGCTCAGCTTGCTTACTCTGCCCGTAATGTTCTCTTCAAGCTCTGAGTTTTGTATTAATAACTCAAGGTGAGAACTCCGAGCTATGTCACGGGATCCTACCCCTGGATTAAGAGGCCTCATCCCCAAAGATGGGTACTCGTGAAGATCGCTGGAGTTATCACCAGGGCTCCAGCCCCAGCTCCCCAGGTAGCATCTGTGTGTCCTTGAACAAGTCACTTCCCTTCTCCAGGAATGATTCCTAGTTTGCAGGGAATGTTGGGTATGTAAGCCATGGGACAGGCAGGGCTTGAGTTTGGTTTCACCTCATTTCAAAGCTGGCACACATAGAGGCAGAAGGCACTGTGGAGATAACAGCCCCAGGCCTGTTCCCAGCAAGGACCTCCAGGCTCCTGGCCAAGGCTGAGTTTAGGATGACAGGAGGTGGCATCTGAGTGTGGGCAAGGAAGATGCCATACCACTCCACAGCACAACCCATCAGGGAAAGGACAGGGCCTAGGCAGGGTGGTAACAGGTTTCCAGGGTTCAGGGGCAGCGATATAACCCTATGCCGAGTCTCAGGGTTGCATTTTCTGCTGAGATTAGAGCTGATTATAGACAATATTTTCTTAGGCACAGACACCAGCTAAACACTTTGCATACATTAATCATACTATTTATTGATTTCCTCAACTTAAAGGAGGAGACTGGGGCATGACAGAGAACAGAATTTGTCCCAGGTCACACAGCTAGGTTGCCTTTTCTATTAGTGAAAACCAAAGGTTGGCTGATCAGTTTTACCCATGTTATTGCATTTTAATCTCCTTCCTTGTGAACTGCTTAATTCCAATTCTAAAGTGTCAATTTCAGAGCCTGAAAACATTTTGTTACACAAGCGTCCAGATGGCT